>NC_133788.1:10244199-10494752 GCF_003597395.2 Chelonoidis abingdonii
TCCCTCCCCTCCTTCCAAAGCACAGCAGCCAGGATACCTTGCTAATCTCTGCCTTTTTTTTAGTTCCTTTGTAATAAAGAATACATCGAAAGGGGAGGTGGGTTGCTTACAGGGAAAAATAGTAAGGAAAAACACATGAGTTTTTAACAGATGCATAATTACTGGTTAATGAATAATAATGATTCTAAACGAGACTGAATTATTCCTCGCCAACCTGTAATCAAAAAGGAGGGTGGGTTGCTTACACTGAATAAGTCCATCAAGTGCGGAGGTTCATCAAGGGGAAGCAAACAGAGTCACACCGCACCCTGGGCCGTGCTGAAACTCGTTTTCAAGGCTTCTCTGATGCGCAGCGCCTCCAGGTGTGCTCTTCTAATCGCCTGCGTCTCTGGCTGCTCATACTCAGCGGCCAGGTGATTTGCTCCAGCCCCCACCCAGCCATAAATGTCTCCCCCTTAGTCTCACAAAGATTGTGGAGCACACAGCAAGCAGCAATAGCAAGCGGGACATTGGTTTGGCTGAGGTCTGAGCGAGTTAGTAATGATCGCCAGCGACCCTTTAAACGGCCAAATGCACATTCTACCACCACCCGGCACTTGCTCAGCCTGTAGTTGAACAGCTCCTGACCACTGTCCAGGCTGCCAGTGTATGGCTTCATGACCATGGCATCAAGGGGTAGGCTGGGTCCCCCAGGATAACTATAGGCATTTGAACATTCCCAACGGTTATTTTCTGGTCTGGGAAGTAATTCCCTTGCTGCAGCCGTTTAAACAGACTAGTGCTCCTGAAGACGCGAGCGTCATGAACCCTTCCTGGCCATCCCACGTGGATGTGGGTGAAACGTCCCTTGTGGTCCACCAGTGCTTGCAGCACCATTGAAAAGTACCCCTTGCGGTTCACATACTGGGGGGCCCTGGTGTTCTGGGGCCAAGATAGGGATATGGGTTCCATCTATGGCGGCCCACCACAGTTCGGAAAACCCATTGCAGCAAAGCCATCCACTATCACCTGCACGTTTCCCAGAGTCACAACCTTTCGTAGCAGCAGCTTAACGATTGCTTTTGCTACTTGCATCACTGCAGCCCCCACAGTAGATTTGCCCACTCAAATTTGATCCCGACTGACCGGTAGCTGTCTGGCGTTGCAAGCTTCCAGAGGGCTATTGCCACTCGCTTCTCCACTGTGAGGGCTGCTCTCATGTTTGTATTATGGCGTTTCAGGGCAGGGGAAAGCATGTCACAAAGTTCTAAGAAAGTGCTCTACGCATGCGAAAGTTTCGCAGCCACTGCGAACTCCCACACCGTTAAAACAATGCGGCCCACCAGTCTGTGCTTGTTTCCCGTGCCCAAATTCGGCGTTCAATGGCTAGAAGATGCCCCGTTAATAGCAGTAGCTCCAAAACGCTGGGGCCAGCGGTTATGGAGAATTCTGCCTCCATCTCGTCATCGCTGTCCTCGCCGCTCAGCAATAGCTGCCTCCTCTCTCCTCCTGCCTTTGCAGTTTATTGTTCAGCATAGTCAGCACGAGAGTACGCGAGGTGTTGACAACGGTCAGGATACCGTTTGTGATCTGAGGTCCATGTGCTGTTGCTATGGCGTTTGCTCAATGCACTCCGGCGAAAAGGCGCCAAAGGGTTGTCTGCTCCCTTCAAAGGGAGGGGTGAGGCTGTACCCAGCACCACCCGGGCAATGTTTTCTGCCCATCAGGCCTGTGCTCTCAACCTGGAAGTGGGAACTATGGGATAGCTGAGGAACAGCTACCCACAGTGCACCGCTCCTGAAATCGATGGTAGCTTTGGACCATGGACGCAAACAATCGATTTCGTGATCCCACTGTGGACGCGCTAAACCGATTTTATTAGATCTGTTTTGCAATATCAGTTTAAGCTAATTCGAAATAATCGTGCAGTGTAGACGTAGCCTCTGGGTTCCCTTGAATTGTGAGGAAGTTCAGATCTGGGTCAGAGCCTTGCTTCTCCCTACTCATTTCCTTTCATATGGTACGTTGATGTCAGTAAGCCCCAATACTCCACATGCATTGTTCCTCTTCCTTCATACTGGCTGGCCCACCCAGTTTCATATCAGCAGCAAGTTCCATTGCCTTGCTGCATGGATTGCTCCCCACTCCTCCGCTGTTGGTAAATTTAGTGAATGAAGTGGGTCTCTTTGCCGCAAGCTGGGGTTGTGCCTTCCCGGGGTTCTGCTCTTTCCACTTAAAGAAGTTCAGGGGCTACTCCACCCTAGGGGTACACAGTGTCACAAAGAGATGAGAGAACATGGGGGCTTGGCTGCACCTTTCCCCTTCCTCCCCGCCCCAATAAGCCTGCTGGGGGAATATGCTGTATCCAAGAAAGAGGTGTGCCAGCAGGGAGCTCAAAGAGGCCTGAAACCTCTTTTTTTGGGCTGTGTCTAAATGGTGGCATTGAATCCTGAATGCTGAGTTCTCTTGCAGTATGTCTACATGGCACCACATTGCAGACTAAGTGTAGGGGTGGGGAAGGTTAACTGCAGGCTTCACAAAGCCCTGGCTGGGATGATTTAGTTGGGGATTGGTCCTCCTTTGAGCAGGGGGTTGGACTAGATACCTCCTGAGGTCCCTCTGACCCTGATATTCTATGAACTGCAGTAGAGCACAGCAAAATGTTGCTCTCTAACTGCCCCTGTGAACACTGTTTATGCCTATTGAAAGATATCTAGTTGGCATTAACATAGTCCTATTTGAAAGAGGACTATGTTAAAGCAAACTAGGTATCTTTTTAATTCACACCAGCATCGTCCACACAGGGCAGTAAAAGTACAATGATTTGCTGCTCTGTACAATTCACACACACCCCCGAGTCTGCAGTGCAGTGTAGATAAAGCTTTAAAATAAGAGCACTTAATACTGGATTTAAAAAAAAATGTAGTTTGGCCTATTCATTCAAGTTTTCCAAACATTTGTTCCACATTGTTGGACAAATAATATTAAACCACTTCACAGTTGTATGTTTATTTTAGCGAAACAAAAAATAATTT
The DNA here is from genome assembly GCF_003597395.2 of Chelonoidis abingdonii. NCBI lineage: Eukaryota > Metazoa > Chordata > Testudines > Testudinidae > Chelonoidis > Chelonoidis abingdonii. The sequence goes on from NC_133788.1 coordinate 10,247,214, forward strand.
GTCCAATTTCCTCTCCAGATTGTTGCAGATCAGCTATAATGTCCTACTACAGAGTTCTGTTGGAACAGGAACAAAGTTTGTTCCACCTTACAAAGGTTTAATGAAGGTCATTTGAACATCAGGCTTTTTTATACTATGTGCATGTTCAATCTGAGTGCATTTACAATGAGTTACAATTCTGTGGTAGAATATGAATAATGATGATACTAAGAAATCATTTTCACTTGGAAAAAACAGGGAGATTATTGGAAGGTAATGTCATGCTGGGAGATTCGGAAGGTATGTAATTAGGCAACAGGCATAGGTACTCTGACCTAATTTGTTACTGTCTGTGTCATGAAGGAGCTTGTGAATGATGATGGGGAAATTGAAGGGGTTTTGCTTCATTCTTGAAAATCCCTATCCCCTTTATTAGGCTTGTTGCTCTCACTGATCCCAGTCTCCAACTGAGGCAAAATTCTCCGTTTCCAGGAGGGCTGCAGGAAGAAAGTGACATTCTTAGCTGTAACATAAGATTAGAACACGCAGTCCCTGGATACAATGTGCATTCATGTCCTATCTTAAAGTAAGACTCCTACTCATGTGAAAGGCAGCTTACAGTTTTGACAGCTTAAAATAAAAAGCCTTAAGGGCAGGCAACCACTTGAATGTTCCAAGGGCTTCATTTTCAACAGAGAGATTTCAATTACAGTCATTTTCCTTGACTAGGTACAAAGAGGTAAATGGAACCCCTGTTTCAAATATTAAACTCGAGTACTATATTATTACGGGTTGTACTTTGAAAGTAAAGGATGCAGCCAATCTAAATCAAAGCCCTGATTCCAAATTACTTTTTAAGAGTATGATGAGGTCTGCACCTAGTAATTCAGCCACTTGGTATTGAAGAGTACATAGTACATCAAATGTGACTTGCATTAGACTGTGTTGCTCTTCTGGCGATCTGGATGCAGTTGGCATCCTTCTAGACAAGCAAGAAGAGTTGTATCTTGAAAAGCTGCAGCGCAGCTGTAGCAGAGTAAGAAAGATAGCTGTAGATTAATGTCTTGGTGGTGTATTCAGAGATTTCTCTGCTCCATACGTTTGCTCTGTTGTTTGTCTCACCTTTCATAACAATGGTTTGAATGAGACCGGCTTATTTATGCACAGCATGACACAACCTCTCTTGCCTATCACGCTTTTGATCTCAGTGTCGTCTTTCTCCTGGCAATGCAGAAGCCATATTTTCAAGAACTCAGCCACCACATTTGGGACTAGATTTTCAAAAGTGCTCAGCATTATGACACTTTTATGACCAGATGTTCAAAAGAGTTAGACACTCAATGTGCTGAGCTCATTTGAAAATCTGGCCACTTATTTTGCTATCTCAGTGGGACCTGAGCTCACTTGAGAATCTAATCCCAAATGGTGCTGAGTTGTTTTGAAAATGTAGCCATAGGACCTGACCAAAAGCCCCCTGAAGTTAGTGGGAGCCTTTCTATTAACGTTTTTGGGATCAGGCCCCTTTACGGTTGTAGGAGGGTGGGAGAAAGGACAGGGAATTAGTTGGCCTGGCTGCTTGTCCCTGAATGACTGAATTTTCCTTGGAAGCTGTGTGTGTCTACTGCTTCATCATCCTCTCTAGGAAATGTTGCCTCTGGAAGTTAGGAATTTGCATTCAAATGTAAGTCTCTTTTGTTTGAATGATGCTTAGCAAGGCTGGTTATATGTGGCCACATTTTCTGTTGATTTCCTGTCATTACTTTAGACATAGGTGTTCTGCACAACCAGACGCTGCTTGCTTAAATTTTCCTATTAGATGAACAGATAATTTCTTGGGACAGATCTTACTCCCTCTGAATATTGGATCAGGCACATAGGATTTAAACTAGTGCATTATACTATAAAGGTGTCTATTTTAATGCCTGTTTGATTTAGTGCTGAAAATGCTGGCTAGATATTCACATCAAGTTATTTTCACATTCCCGGATTCTTTTGGGGGCAGAATGCTGCTTGCTGGAAACAATCACTGTTTGTTTCCACTGCTGATCTGTTTCAAATTGGCAAATATAACAAAAAATTATTTCCAGACGGAAATATACAGTTCTGCATCAAGTACAGCTAGAACCTGGATTATGTATTCATATTATTAATATGACACACTCTGGCTGGAAGGAAATGATAGAATAGAGAGCTCTCTCTTTCTCACTTATGTTGTAAATAAATATATTTGAGACCTATTGTATGTTTTAGTTGTAGGATATTTTCCCTTGCCTGAACGGCAATACGTAGTGTGTGCACTTTATTTTTCAAAGGCATAACTTTCTCAGTGTGCAACTGCAGCTACCAGTACTTCAGAAGAAGGATGACTATCTCTTTCCCTGCTGCTTGTGTACAAACTCTGGGCCAGAGCCTCAGCTGGTGTAAATTGGTATAGCTTCCCTGAAATCAATAGAGCTACACTGATTTACACCACCTGCAAATATGTCCACCTGCATCAGGCATGGGAGTAAACATTGTGCCTTGAATTTCATATGATTTGTTTAATGGCTCTGCGACTAGACATGCAGCATCATCACAAAGACTAGGCTTTGCTTCATTCTAGCATTGGGTTATGAGGTTATCCGGTATTTCACTGAATGCAAAGCTTCTTAAAGGACTGTACATGTTTGGTGACACTAGGGTCAGCCTGTGCTGTTGCTGTGATTTTCTCAAGGTTGGCAAGTGGAGGTGTTAATGCTTTCCTTTAAACTGTCGAGTATCAGAGGGGTAGCCATGTTAGTCTGGATCTGTAAAAGCAGCAAAGAATCCTGTGTCACCTTATAGACTAGCAGATGTTTTGGATCATGAGCTGACGAAGTGGGTATTCACCCACGAAAGCTCATGCTCCAAAACGTCTGCTAGTCTATAAGGTGCCACAGGATTCTTCGCTGCTTTTCCTTTAAACTGTTGTTGTTAATCCCTTCTTCAGAAATTCTGGGCTGAAAGGTTGGCATGTTAACTGCAGAGAGAGGGCCAGATTGTGTGTGTGTGGTCTTGTGTGCACAACCAAAGCTAGATGGTACTGAAACGCTCATGAAGAAATATTATTCCTAGGAAATAGCCAATCCATGCAAAATTCTAGGTCAAACATTTAGCAGGGGAACTCTCTTTTCTTAGCTTCACACATGCTCACTTCTGAAATTGTCCTTCATCTTTCTGTGGGGCTACTGGGCAGTTCAGTGAAGTGTAGGCAAAAGTCCCACCCCTCCCATGGAGTAAGCTATGGTGATGTGTGTGGTGTACAGTTTGCAGTCTAGTGCATCGAACTGCCCCATTCACAACCTTCACTGGAATACGGAAGCAGAACTCTTACATTTAAAACGGAATGGCACAGAGAATGGGAATGAAGATGCATTGGGTGAGTCAGTTTATTTCTATGTGCTTCATCTTCTCCGTTTGTAGATTACGGTTAGTAATGCCACTCACCTTTGTAACTATTGGGAGATGTATTGATGATAAATACTAGAGTGCTCAGTATTGTGATTTGTTTACCTATTTACTTCAATTTAATTTTCTCATTTCCCCATGACGGAACCACCATGGTATTCAGACCACTTTTAGCCAAACCTGTTTTGGATAAAATCTGTTTAAGTACCAAATAGATCCTGTGAAACTTTGAGAGTTTCCTATTGTCTGTAACAGGTTATCCCTAATTCATAAGGAGGTTTTCAGATAAAGAGCCAGATCTTCAGATGTCCAAGGGATCTGCAGGCTCTGCTGGAGGAGCTAAGGGGAGTTTTAAGGCACCTGTGTTCTCCTTTGAATCTGGGGGCACTAACTCTCTAGTACAAGTTAGAACAGCTCAGGGGTTGCATTAACTTGTGCTGAATGCCAGCAGTCCTATTACAGTAATCTGGCATCATCGAGGCACAAGGAAGTTGAAGTCCCACAAATTGTTCCCCTTTATGTTGTTCTCATGGAGGATGGGTAGAATAGAAGCTGGTAGGTCTGTGTGCCACCCCAGGATCCCCCTCTCTGGTATATTTGTGTGAGGGAGTGGGGTGAGGGAGAGAATCTTCCTGCAACTTAAGGACAAAACAGACTTACTCAACAGTCCAGGATCTGCCTACATGCGCATGTGTGTTTGTGAACAAAAGGAGAATAGTGTGCTACTGGGGATAACCATTCAGAGGTGAAATGGCAAGAAAAAAATCATCTTACATTTTTCTGATGTAAATTTTTAATTGAATATATTTGCTTCTGTCAAGCAACTTTTACAGTCCAATGCACAAAACATAAAACGCAAGACAAAGAAACTTTGCACAATGAACTGAATGTAATAAGCTAGTTATGCATCCAATTCTATGTGAGGATTTTTTATATTTTGTAGTATGTGCAACAAAGATGAATTTAAATGTGTATCCGGAGCATTGTACCCTTCGTGAGGTAATTAGCATTTGTACAGTACTGCTTTCATAGTTACTTAGGCTTCCTCCAAATTGGAAAGCTCTGGAGAGCTTCATTAGAAAAGGTTGCCTCTTATTGACAAGACAGAGCAGAGAGGATTACTTTTTCAAACATATTGGTAGACTCAAAGTTCTGTATCAGTGCCTGGTAGCAGTGGACTTGGTTGCCCTACACATCTGTGGTGACAAAACTGGTAAGGGATAGATTGAGTTATAATATTTTACTGTTTAAATAGCTCTTTAATCCAACAGAGGGAGTGTTTACCCAAATTGTAAACTTCAAAGCAGCCATGTGATGTGGAAGATCATTAATACCTATTTTACAAATAGCTGCATTAGAGAAATATAGAGGCCTAGGTCATATGGTAAGTCACTGGCGGAGCTGAAGTGCTCTGACTGCTCTCATGGAACAGCTAAGTAACACTCCTTTTTCTGCCTCACATCTTTCTGCAATGAAATTGCTATCAATTTAAGCGGCAGCCGAAATATTAGTTCAGTTGAAGGCATTTGTGAACTGAAGCTCCTAACAGTCTTTTCTGGATATTGGCCAACGGCAGGATATTTTTAAAGAAAGAAGGGAGTTAACAGTTGTTTTCTTTTAAACAAGAGTGGTGTATGTGTCTTCTCTGTGTATCTCTCCAGCGTACTATGCCCTACGAATACTAAGCCAAGGTGAATTTATGCAACAGCACCCAAGAGAAGTATGTACCAGTTACATTCCCTTGGGCACTGAACTCATATAAGACCACCTGTTGTCGGGAAGGAATTGTTATGTGGGTGATAAAGAAACAAACTCTTAAGTGTAGCTACACACATTCAAAAGAATTCCTCTGTGTGTGTCTGCTAGGGACAGAGCTTTTGACTTGTAACCCTATAGTATATTTAGAGTGTAAACAGTAACGCGTACTAGATGGATTAATATTCAGGACACAGTAGATGTCAAAGCTGGGCTGGAGAGATGTCACACTCAATCTGTTGACAGAATGATTTGCTGTTCTGAAGCTAGACTCCCTTGTTCTGTAGACAATTAAATAAAAAAAAAAATGCAGCTGGGGGCTTACTCTGATTCCCCCACCCCCCCCGGGCTTCATCTGCCTCAGGGCTTGTTCTGCCCTTTAATTATTTAAGAACTGGGTTTTGTTTACAGTTTGTAATAAAACTGATAAAAGATTAACGAGCACCTGGTGTCTCTTCTTCAGCAAATTAAAGCTTTGGAACACTTACAAAATGCAGATACTTGAAAACTCCAAAATAGAGGGGGGGAAAGTAGTGCAGAATAGACAGTCAAGCTATTGGATTTATTTAAAAAAAAAACAAAAACCTTTCTGCTGGAGCACAAAAAGGGCCTACTCTACCAAACATTTATAAATGCTTTTATTGTGGGGCCTTTTGTATGTTTAATTGTCTTTTTGTGTGTGTGTGTGTTGCTTTTTGAGAGATTTCTAGACATCTGGGTAGGTAATAAAGAAATGAAGTTAATAAACAGTACAATAATCAGCTGTGCTACTCGATCTTTTCTAGCAGACAGGCCATGTTTTCTTGTGTTTTTTTTTTCCTCCAGTGCATCTATTGCAATGCACATCCTTTCATCAAAAATAGAGTGAAATCCTGACCTGCAGTTTTGAGTAGTACTAAAGGATGTGATAGAGAGTCCTGTGCAAACTGTAGGGCAGGATATCTCCATAGTGTTCCAGGGAGCTGCAAACTCCTTTGTCCTGTGCCCGGGGAACCAGCTTTTCAAGGGTTATATCTTCAGATAAAGGTGCAAGTCTTGTCCAGATCTGGGTAGACTGTAACAATGGCCAGCAGCATTTGGGGTAGGCTGTGTGTGCTCATTTTCAAAGGAGCCATATGCTGCATTTATTTTTCCCTTTTCATTTTTCCTTTCAAAGGCAGCGCTATCCAGTTTTGTGGCAGGCCATCCTCAGTTCTGCAGTAGATGAGAGCTGCTGTGGCTGACTGGCTTTTAGAAAAAAGGAGGAGTCCGGTGTCACATTAAAGACTAACAGATTTATTTGAGCATAAGCTTTCGTGGATAAAAACTCCACTTCTTCAGATGCATGGAGTGAAAATTACAGATTTAGGCATAAATATATATTGGCACATGAAGAGAAGGGAGTTACCTTACAAGTGGAGATTCAATGTTGAAGGCCAATTCAGTTGGAGTGGATGTGGTCCACTCTCAATAATTGAGGAGGAGGTGTCAATACCAAGAGAGGAAAAATTGCTTTTGTAGTGAGCCAGTCGCTCCCAGTCCCTATTTTACCCGAAATTGATGGTGTTAAGTTTGCAAATGAATTGTAGCTCAGTAGTCTCTGTTTGAATTCTATTTTTGAAGTTTTTTGGTTGAAGGATGGCTACTTTTAAATCTGTTATTGAATGTCCAGGGAGATTGAAGTGTTCTCCTACTGACTTTTGTATGTTACCATTCTTGATGTCTGATTTGTGTCCATTTATCCTTTTACGTAGAGACTGTGCTGTTTGGCCGATGTACGTGGCAGAGAAGCATTGCTGGCACATGATGGTAAATATCACATGAGTAGATGTACAGGTGAATGAGTCTCTGATGGTGAGACTGGTGTGGCTGGATCCTATGATGGTGTTGCTAGAGTGGATATGGGGACAGAGAAGGCAACGGGGTTTGTTACAGGGATTGGTTCCTGGGTTAGTGTTTCTGTGGTGTAGTGGTGTAGTGCTGGTGAGTATTTGAAGTCTGTAAAGTCTGTAGAGTATTTTGAGATCCTTGGAAAAAGCCTCTCCATAAGTGCTACACATTATTGTTTAACTATGGAGTGTAGCATTGTACTGCTAGCGCTCACTCAGGGAGCTACCGAATGTTTGCATTGTAGATGCATTACTGCATTATCGGTGTCCTTATCTCCCTAAAGATAAAGGAGTTCAAATGCTCAAGCCTAGTTTATATTTGCATCTAAATTAACTGAAAGCAAATCCTTTAAAGGCTCAGGGCAGATGATGAGGGTTTAACTTTTTACTAATTAAAGAGTCATTGTATTCATTTGTGGAAGAGCTGTTAAAGATAAAATGGTAACACATCAGGTTCAAAGGTCTGCATGTAGATCCTAATCCATTTAGGAGACGGGATAGAATTTCATTGACTGTACTATAAACTCAGGTCCAATAACCAATTTGTTCCTCTTTTGGACATACATATATCAATAACAAAAGGAAAGTAGAGGAAGCTAAGAGGGGTGAATCAGTACTGGCTTCTGATTCTCAGTGCTCATGTCTGGTGTGGAGACTACTTGTATCACCAGAGGACATTGGAGAGGAAATGCTCAACGCCATGCAGCACATCACTTCTCATTCTTGTGATTCCCCTTCTATTAGATGGCATTAAATTATTAATTTTCTGGCCGTTTTATATTAATGTTAAAATTACACTGCAAGGCAAATGCATCATCACTGGACACTAGTGATAGTCTTGCTTCTCCATTTTAAAACAAATACCATTACTATTTTTGTTGTGTTTTAGGGCCGTTTTTTCTTTTCTCCCATTGCTGACTTCTCTTGTGTCTCTGATTCGTCCAGAAGACTGAAAAACTGGGCTGAATTCAGATTGATTGCTTATATTTGAGCAGGTCTGACCTCCAGTCCAGTTGAGGGCAGTACTGTACACCTGTTTTGTAGGAGGATAAACACACACACACACACACACACACTGTATTACTATATAGCTTGATATAGGTAGCATTTATAGCTTCCAGTGTTTTACGTATTACAAGTGTTAAACAGATCAATACATACTATTGCAATTTCCTTATTTAGTCTGACTTAATTTTTCAATATTGGTATCCATATGTCCAGCGTTCTTCAGACTTCACCGCTTGTTAACATATTCTCTGTGATTGACAGTAGTCTGATCTCCTTTAAAAATTTAGGATCACTTCCATCTGGCCCTGTAGACTTGGCGACTTGCACAGTTAGCAATAGCAGATTTTCCTTGAGCAGTGGTGCAGAGGACTCCATTTACGGATAAAAAGCTTAAAATCCTGAAATCAGAAAAGCTGGAAAAATGTAACAATTGTGGCTCTGCTAGGGAGACATTCCCTGTTGGATTAAAAGTCTTATGACAAGTTGAAAGAGAGATTTGGAATTGTAATTCAATTCTCTTGTCAATCCAGGAGACTTAAAGCTGAAATCGTGTTAGAATACATTAACAGTTCATGGACAGGGACAGAGATTCGGATGCCTTTTAAAGACAATTTTGTACTAGTTTCCAAACTGTCTTTCTTACAGGTTTTTTTACATCTGTAAATAAAAATTCACTTGCATTGCTTAACATAAGTGGCAGGAAGTTGATCATGCAGTGAATCCTGAAGAATTCATTTCCTTGTGTGCCAGTGGATGTATCTCATAAAATAGATGTATTGCATGGTAATGGTTTGACCTTTGGAAATTAGAATGGAAAAGTCAGAGCAGAAAGGAGCTGTGGCTAGCAACACTGCAGAGAGGAGCACTGGTTCGATACATTCCTTACCCTGGTATCTCCACCTTTTTAATCAAAGAGGGTAATCGTATTTGGATGGCTTCATAGACTTTACAATCTTCATTTCTTTAGACTGTTGGTTCAGCATGTGGTCAGAAGGTGAGTTAGAGTAAATGAAGTGTGTTCCCATTGCAGGGTTGTTTTTTTCTTTAAATCCCATGCTCATCTTGCCGCAGATGATTGACTGAGGCCGCAATCTAACATGACTGTCCAAAATCATTACTAAACTTTAAACCTGAGTTGTGTGGGTTTGTGAAGTGCATACCTTGTTGAAAAGGCATGTAGTAAAATAATAAAGTGGAATATTAGAACTCTGATGTCAAGTACTGTGGCATATCGGAAGGATTTTCCATACGTGTGGGGTGCTAGCCTAGAGGCTGATAAATTTACACAAATTAGTAAAGAATTGGAAAGCATGCCTTATGGTGAAAGACTAAGGGAGCTCAATCTATTTAGCTTATCAAAGAGAAGGTGAAAGGGTAACTTGATCACAATTCATACCTACCTTCATGGGGAATAGAAATTTTGGTGCTAAAAGGCTAGTCAGTCTAGCAGACAATGATCCAGTATCTAGAAGCTGAAGATAGACAAATTTGGACTCAACATTTTTAACAGTGAGGATAGTTAACCATTGGAACTGTTTACCAAGGGTTGTGATAGATTCTTCATCGCTACCAATTTTACAAGTTCTTCCCCACCCCATCCCTGGGTTTAACAACTGGAACATACTAAAACACTTTCCCTTCCTCCCTCTGAACATCCTTAGCAACACCAGCCTATTATATTTGTGTAAACTGGTTCACAAACCACCCTTCAGATCAGTAGTGACTGTACAAAGAATTGAGTTTGCATACCTGCTAAATGCAGCATATGCTTGTAGTTGTCATTTTTACATGTCGTTCATCTTTTTAGTTCTAAAAATCATAAACAGAGTCCATATAGTCGCACACATTTCCAGCCAAATATGAACGGTCCTTGTATAGAATGTGTTCAGTGATCAGAACTTAATTGGGAAGAATCCCTACAGAGCTGCAGAATGTTTTTTGTAGTGGCTGTGATCAAAATATCTGAGGGTTTGTGTGTGTGTGTTTGTGTTCTATAATATTTGTTGATCTAAACATTATGAAAAACAGATTTTGTTGATTTGTATGTTTCTGATTTCAATATATAATCTAACGTGTTTTCATTTCATCAATATGTCGGTGAACAGTTTTGAAAAATATGAGCAAATCAGGGGGCTCTTGCTCGTAAGTAACCTGATTCATTCAGCCAGCGCCAGCAAAAGTCCATGTGTCTAGCTCTGGCCGTTTTGACGGGTGCCCACGTTGCTTTATATAGCAAACGCTATCAACAATAGATGACAGGATATCACTCTGTGTGTTCCGTGACGACGTCTCCAAATATTTTTTTTCTACTATGCGATAAATGGAGAATTCTCTACCACTCTGAGTCTTCATTTAACTTGTTCAAGGCTTAGCTGGAGTAGAAATTGTGGACCAAAGGACAGATTTACAAAGGTACTTAAAGATGCAGATGAGCACCTAGCGGGATTTACAAAATCACCCAAACTGATTAGGAGCCTAACTCCCTTGAACATCAATGGGAATTAGATAGCTAACCTCCATTAGGCACTGTTGTAAATCTCACTAGGCCCTATCTGCAAGTTTGGGTACCCAAAAACCTTGGGCCCCGGATCCTAAAATAGTGTAAATCAGTGTAGCTTTATTGACAGGTTTCAGAGTAGCAGCCGTGTTAATCTGTATCCTCAAAAAGAACAGGAGTACTTGTGGCACCTTAGAGACTAACAAATTTATTTCAGCATGAGCTTTCATGAGCTACAGCCCACTTCTTCGGATGCATGGAATGGAACACACAGACAGGAGATATTTATACATACAGAGAACATGAAAAGGTGGAAGTATGCATACCAACAGGAAGAGTCTAATCAATTGAGATGAGCTATCATCAGCAGGAGAAAAAAAACTTTTGAAGTGATAATTAAGATGACCCATAGAAGGTGTGAGGAGAACTTAACATAGGGAAATGGATTCAATTAGTGTAATGACCCAACCATTCCCAGTCTCTCTTTAAGCCTAACTTAATTGTATCAAATTTGCATATTAATTCAAGTTCTGCAGCCTCTCTTTGGAGTCTGTTTTTGAAGTTTTTTTGCTGCAAAATTGCCACATTCATGTCTGTCACTGGGTGGTTAGAGAGGTTGAAGTGTTCTTCCACTGGTTTTTGAATGTTATGATTCCTGATGTCAGATTTGTGTCCATTTATTCTTTTGCGTAGAGACTGTAGCTTTATTGATGTCCGAGTGGGTCCATATGTAATTTAACTCCACTGTAAAGCACTTTACACTACCAAAGTGGTGTAAAATAGCCTTTATGTAAAAGAAAATCGGGTCCTTAGCCTTCACATATGATGTTGAGACATGCTTTGGATTAACAGCCCAATTATTTAACTTTGTAGTTTAAGGAACTCTGTTTTCTGTGACTATCTGAGAGTGGGGGGAAAACACTGAGATGTTAGGGATTTTGGGGAGATTTTTTTTCTCCTTCTTTCAGTTCAGAAAGCCAGTGATAGTTTTAAACTTAAAAATGAAAAAGCCCTCTGACAATATCTACATACTTGTTGTAGTGGCTTTATTTTTATACAAGACCCAAATGCTGGTCTGAAGTAACAGGATTTAGCTCAGGAAAGATCAGAACTGGGAGTGTCAGGAAATATAGCAGCATGAAGGTAGAAACACAAGCATCTTCAGAGACCGGCCAAACTCCTTCACAAGCTATTTCTTTAAAGTGGCTTTTCAGATATTATGGCTGGGCCATTCTCTGCCTGTTCTGTCTGGCATGATCCAGTGTTATACTTACTTTTCCAATTAGGTTGTAAGCGTTCCAAGCGAGTGATGCACTGGGTCATATTCATCAGTGACTTAAACAATGGAGTAAGTGTCCTGAAGAACAAGTGTCAATGGTGAAATAATGTAATATGCATTAATGTAGCATTCAGTAGCTTTGCAAAATAAGTGCAACTTCCATCTCCTGCCCCCCTAATAGAATGTGCAGCGGGAACAGCAACTAGACTGCCCTTTCCGGATCCTTGCATGCGAGGTTGGCTCACTATGCATGATAACTGGGGGCCTGATCCAACTTCCATTGAAGCCAGCAATGTTTTCCACTGACTTCAGTGGTAGCTGAATCAAGCCTGCAGTGTCAGAATGGAAGTTGATAGTGCACACCCATTCACATCTATTTTTAACACATTTAAGTCACCACCATCTGAATCTTTCCTGAATTTGCCCTGAGACTTCCATGTGTCTTGCACCACTTACACCAAATATGAATTTGACCAATGGTTGGTTTGTCACTGTGCCCTCATTGAACCCTACCGTACACAATTTTAGCATAATATAAATGGAAACAATTGGAAAGCCGCAGAATAATGTTTAGAGTCTTAGACAGAATCTTTATTAAGGGAGAAATAATAATGCCTTACATGGGAGGTCCAGAATTTCATCCAGGATCCTTAATTGCAGGTCTTCTGCTCTAGCACAATTTGCATGTCTAGAGAGGCAAACGGTCCTGTCCTGTCCTGTCCAAAGAATGTAGTGGATTCCCCACCACCACAGACATTTTAGCAGCCTAAAGCACAAGAACACTTCTCCTGGGAGAATTGAGAGCATTGTGAAAAACATTCCCACAGCTGAGCCCTGTCATTAGGGAATGCATGGTAGGATTTGACCCAGGGAGTTACAGGTGGGGTGCAAGTGGTTTAAGTGAGGCTGACCAGGTTTCCCTGGTGTGAGTTTGGTGAGTGGATTTCAATATTGGAAAATGGCATTAAATTAAATGGAGATCAGCCTGGTATTCTGAGAATTGAATGTCAGCTCTGATAAATCAGAGGCCCAGTCTTTCCCAGGGGATCTTTGCAATTCAATTGAAAACTTTTTTTTCTTTAAACAATCCCAGAGGATAAATGTTACTCTACAATATTGCTGTGGTACTTTTTGTTCTCAGAGTGTGTTGAGACTCCCAGCACAAAAGCTGATTGACAGTACTGCTTTTGGCTCTATGTAAAGAAGTGACCTTAAACACTGTGGTTGTGGTTATTTTTTGACTGTAAGGAAATATTTTTTTAATAGTGACCTAAAGCTTTTGGTGACTTGACTTTATTTTCATATACATTTTCAGAGGGCTTAACCCCTTCCTGCCCTGAGGTAGGATTAAATTAGCTTTTAAAGCAGCTCATCATATTTTTTTTAAATAGCAGCACCAAGAGAGGTGACCTTGGGAGGCCGCCTGTAGAAAAGGGATCTCTCTTCCCATGAGCCTCCAGTAATTAGCTTTATTTTTGGAGTCTCCTTGCATGAGTTGTTTGAGTGTCTCAGATGGCTGCAGAAATGTGTGATGATACAATGATTATGCTTTGTAGATTGGTTAGATGTTTTGTGTGAATGCGCAGTACATTGGTTGAGTTTGCTCAATGCACCAAGCGTTTACTAATCAGTACTCATCAGACCCCAGAAAATGACTCTTCTCAGTCCCTGTATAGTAGATCCCATCTGAGAAAGATGACAGCCTGATGCAGTAATTACAGAAGCTCAGGGCTGCTTTAAAAGGAAGGAGAGAACCCGAAAGCTGCTGTCTTAAAACAAAATCCTTTCTGGCCTTTATTTCAGAGTGGTAAAGAAAGGATGATATGATTGTTGCTGCATGGGACAGATAGGCATAAAAGCTGTTCCTGCCCTGTTTGCACTGGTCCTGCTCCTCAAACTGTTGTGAATAGCTAGTGCTGGGCCAATGAGAGAGCAGAGATGAAAAATAAAAGGAGTGAAGTGACTCATAAAGTAATGTAGTGTGTGTGCATACAGTGTGATAAGCTAAGTAGTCTCTTTACTCAGAATGAACACAAATAAGGGAATGGTCTGGATCAGAGGAAACAGTAGTGAAATAAGAGTTTGCAACTCCAAGCCATGTGTTGAAATCCAGCTCAAGTTGGTAGTGAAATAATGTTGATCCTTTGAGATGGCGGTTCAGTTGGGTATGTGAAATGGGTTGATACTCTTTCTAATCTGTTTCTAATGCATTAATTGTCATGGTATTTGAGCTCCTGAATTAGTGGTCTTTGGCCAGTTACTAGGGAGCTGGCGAAAACAATCACAACTGATTCTAGACCGTCTTTATGGAGAAAAAGCCAAAACTGTCATCCTGCCATTAGAAAAAGGTCCCTGAGGCACACTGGTGGGGTGATCCTCTCTAGGGGATGTATGGGCTCCTGCTGCCCATTCTCTGAATAATACAGAAGAGGGGTTCACAATGTGTGAAGCGACAGACTCCTGTGGCACCTTATAGACTGACAGAATCATAAGCATAAGCTTTCGTGGGTGAATACCCACTTCGTCAGAAGCATGTCTGACATGACATGCTTTTTACAGATCCAGACTAATACAGCTACCCCTCTGATACTTGTCACAATGTGGGGCTGTTGGTCTGACGCTTCTCCTGAGTGCTATGATTTAAACAAAGCAATGAATGAGTAAATCCAAAGTTGCAATTTTGTGGCTATAAAAGTGTTTGCTGTTAGCGTGGCCAGAGATGAGGTAGTCCTTCTTGTTTCTTTGTTTTTTAGTTACCGTGAGTTTTATAGTTTTGGATGTTGGGGTAAAGAAGTCATCTGGTTTTGGCACAAGATGATAATGCATTGTGTATTAAAACCTTTGTTTCCAATCAGGATGGAGGATTAACCCTTATTATCAGCAGCAGTTTAATCATCCTGGCCTTGATGTTAACTGGTGGAAGTGGTATTACACTGTGTATGAAACATCTGCTCCGATCTGCTTCACTCATATATTTCTCACCGTTAAAATTCAACGTTATTCGGAATTTGAATTGAAACAATTCAGTGGGTGAAACAGCTCTGTTATAAATAGAGCATAGGAATTACCAAATCGAATGAGATTCAAGGTCTGTCTAGTCCAATGGCCTGTCTCAGATAGTGACCAGTGCCAGATGCTTCCGAGGGAGGTGTAAGAACCTCACAGTAACCAGATGTGAGATAATCTGCCCTCCACGTAGGCCTTATCCTTTTCTCTAATAGTTAGAGATTGGCTGAAACCCTGAACCCAATATTTGTCTAATGGGTATAGTTCACTGACTTCAGTTGGGATTAAGCCCGAAATTGACCCAGTAGGCTTGATTATGTTCTGTGTAAATCAGGAGTGACTTTACTGAAGCATTAGAATTAGATCACTGTAAAACTGGCGTGAGATCACACTCAGGCCTAATATGTTGGTTTGCTCTGAAAAGGAAATATTAAGATATTACTCATTCTGGCACTTCAGTGCATGTGCTTTATATGCATTTAGAGCAGGGGTGGGCAAACGTTTTGGCCCGAGGGCCAATCTAGGTATGGAAATTGTATGGTGGGCCATGAATGCTCACGAAATTGGGGGTTGAGGTGTGAGAGGGGGTGAGGGCTCTTGCTGGGGAAGCAGGCTTTGGAGTGGGGCCAGAAATGAGTTCAGGATGTGGAAGGGGGCTCCAGGCTGAGGCGGGGGTGAAGGTTATGGGATGGGGCTGGGGATGAGGGATTGGGAGTGCTGGTTGGGGATGAGCACTGGGGCAGGGGGTTGGGGCATGGCAGGGAGGCAGGCTCCGGACAGTGCTTACCTCAAGCAGCTCCCAGAAACAGTGGTATGTCCCCCCCCCTTCGGTTCCTGTGTGGAGGCGTGACCAGGTGGCTACGCGCGCTGCCCCATCTGAAGGTGCGTCCCTGCATCTCCCATTGGCTGTGGTTCCTGGCCAGTGAGATCTGCGGGGGTGGCACTTGGGGCGGGGGCAGTGTGTGGAGCCTCCAGCTTCCTCTACATGGAGGAACCGGAGGGGGCACATGCCGCTGCTTCTGGGAGCTGCACAGATCCGTGGCATGCGCAGAGCGAGGCAAGCCTCCAAACCCACTCCCCAGCTGGAGCGGGACAAGCCCCTGACCCTACTCCCCGGCGGGAGCTCGAGGGCCAGATTAAAACATTTGAAGGGCCCTGTGCAGCCCCCGGGCCGTAGTTTGCCCACCCCTGATTTAGAGTATCATTTGAAAGCCTTGGCTATGATAGTTAGCCATGGAGACTCTGTATAACATCTCTTAAAAAGGATATATGTTCTGATTGGCTCAACAGGGTTAAACTACATGTTTAAATGAAAAGAGGCTGCAGTCACATTGCCCTTTAGAATCATCTCTATTCCTTTTATTTATCTAAATGCATCAATTGTAATTTCTTGTATACAACTTGTGTGGTCCCCTGGTTTTTAAATAAACGAGGGCTGTCACTGCCAGCTCCTAATCTCGCCTCTAGTGCAGTAATTAAATGCTAGCAGTTATAGGTTTAGGAAAATACAGGAATAACTGGTTCCAAAGATATCATATTTTGGAGGATATATTTTGATTAGTTGCTATGATTTGTTTACAGCACTCTCTGGAAAACTAAAGCATTTTGGGGGGATCAGAGTAGGTAATGACTATATTCTCATGGGGTCAGAAAAACATGTAATATGAAACAGACTACACTGTCTCTCATTTACTTGTATACCAGTATGTATATTTCCCTTGTCTCTTTCTCTCTCAGCCCCTTAAAAATATTTGATCTGAATCAGCTTAGGGTTTTTTCTTTCTTTCTTTCTTTCTTTCTTTGTTCAGTGTTTAAGCCCTGTAAAAATCCATTAGAAAAGATGCATTGTTTGATAGTCCCTGATAGCATCAGCTGGCAGTGTATCTTTCATGTCACACAGTGGCTTCCATTACTCCCCAGTGGCTGAGTGCTTGGATTGTTACCATCATTTTGGTGACTTCTGACCCACAATATCCCTAAACTGGCCCTGGGGCTTCAATAAGCTCTCTGTTGTTGGAATTCCAAATATTGGTATACCTATCAGAATCTGGCACTATGTCAGGGCTGTGGGCGTCCTTTAGATTCATCATCGATAGATCCCATGCCTTTTACTCTTGAGAGGAAACAAGCACTTTTTTGTTTAAGTTAACTAATGTTTGGCAAAGAAATATAGCAGTAATTATACACCCAGCCTGCCCCCACTCTCCTGCCAGCTTTATAAACGCAACTAGTGCTGGAACTGAAATAAACGTCATGGATGAATAATAATTTCTTTCATTTACACCATAATTAAACTTGTTGAATACAGACTTAATGCTTTACTGTGCACTGTTTCATTTGACTGGTGGATATGGGCTTTTGTTGAATTCAAGAACGAGAGAAAAAAGAAATTAAATATCTACTGTGACTAAGGGAGAACTTTGTTACAGACACTTAACTTTTTCTTTGCTTTTATTTATTTGTTTTATTTAAGGACAAACTTTTCAGATTCAAATGCTTAAAATTAGATGCCTGGGTCCTTACCTAAGCTCCTCATGGCCTGATTTTCAGGTGTGCTACATACTGTGCATATTGTGCTGATCTCACAATTCATGTCTATTGCAGCGCTGAAAATCAAGAAACTTACTGATGTTCCTACAGAGGGATTTAGGTGCATGACCTTAGGTACTTCAATTTGAAACACATTGTTTTTATTTTTTCCTCATTATCATCTTTATGTTTTTGCTTATCATTGGTGTCTTGTGGTATAACTGGGATTAGGTTTTCAGTCATGCATCCTTCCTTGCATTAAACTGTTGGGGGTAAATATAGGCAGTAGTCAGAGGGGTTGTCTTACTGGGCTAAACATTCCATTGGAAATGGCAATACTCTTTTGAACCATAGGTACTGATCCTAGCAAGGCTGATGAAGCCTTCGCTCCTTCCAAACAATACATATTTGGATTATTTTTAGACAGCAAATAGAAAGACACGGTCCCTGTCCTGGTGAATTTACAGTCTGCTATGTATTAGGTGAAGAGGGGTGAATGGGAAGTGGGATATGGGAGGGTAGCATGAAGGTTAGAAGAATAATATGGCATAGTCACTCAGGTTAGGGTGACCAGGCATCCTGTTTTTTAAAGGGAAGTCCCCTATTTAAGCCTTCCTGCAGGTGTCCTGACTTTTTCTTAAAAACGTGCAAATTGTCCCATATTTTCTGTCTCCTCCTTCCCAATCAGTACTGGTGGATCCTGATGCTGGCCAGATCCCTGCTTGCCAGCTGTCCGCCCTCCAACAGTGAGTGGGGGGGATCCAGCAGCCAATGAGGAGGGTGGATGTGCAAGGCTGGTGGCAGGGTGAAGCTGTAGCACATAGGACCAGCTACTTCCCTGCTAGTATGTCACCGCAGCCCCCACTGTGTGCCAGCCCTTGGCCAGCAGGACTCTGCCCCCAGTCCCATTTTTAGACAGCACTGGCTGCACACTGTGAGCTGCGGTGGCTGATGTCTGTCCCTTTCCCCCCCACAGCTTCTCCGTATCTCTCCCCCGCCCCCCACTTCCCCCAACCGGGAACATCTCGCTCCCAGTGCTGTGTGGAGAACCAACCGCTGGTTGGAGGGCTGAGCTCACCAACAACCTGGCTGACAGGCTCCTTCCTTCTGCCTCTGGCTGGGCTGGCACCCCAGGAAAGCCCAAGATCCTCTGGCCTCAGGCACTTGCCAGAAGGAGCTGAGCCCTATCTGTGCCAAAACCCTGTGCAGCACTGGTACGGGGAAGCCGCTAAGCTCTGAACTGGGAGAGGAAGCAATTTCTAACCTGTTCCCCCCCCCCCCCCCCGATGCAGTATTTCTTTTTAACTGGGGCTCAGACAACTTGATGTTAATTTGAACATTTGTAGTGCATAGTTCTGATTGATTGCTGTTGAACTCACTTGAATATGAGTAATTTTACCAAATATCCCGTATAATAGATGGTCATCCTAACTCAGGTTAGGTCAGGCTGATGGTTCATTTGGAAATCTCTTCCCTCCCTCCCACACTTGTTTTAAAGTGCTATGTATTTTGTTTTGTGCTCTTATCTTAGAGATAGAGATTCAAAGATTCTGAGGCCCGAAGGAACCATTGTGATCAGATAGTCTGACTTCTTAGGGCATGTCTTTTAAGCCGGGGGAGGGGGAGTCTAATCTTGATTTTGAAAATCTCAATGATGGAGAATCCATCACAAACCTTGGTAAATTCCATTGGCTAATTGCTCTCACTGTGAAATTATTAAATATTTGTTCCCCATACGGGTACTTACAGGCTGTGATCAAGTCAATCCTTAACTTAACTATTTAAGCTAAATAGATTAAGCTCCTGGAGTCTGTTACAACAAGGCATGTTTTCTAATCATTCAGTAACCTTTAATGACCTGGCAGAGTCCCTGTTTGCTTTCTATGGACATCTGAGATGCAAGTTCTCTGGGTTTTGTTCACACCTCCTTGTTAAAATTATTCCTAGTCCGGCATGATGTGGGCTAGTCATTACCTGCTGTACTTGTCTCCAGAGGTGACTGCATTTCACTTAGTCTGCCAGGTGACTCCCTGATGTCTAAACTGTTGCTTGCCAGATACTTGGAGAGAAGGCAGAAGTTTTGTCATTCATTTAAGTGATGCCAAGATTTCCCCCAGAATATTTATGCAAAACGAGTCACTTATTTAGGGGATGAAACCCAAGGAATCAATTTGCTAGCTGCTCCCCAATATCTTTTAGGCAGGCCCCATGTGTAGAGGGTTGGTCATGGTGAACAGCTGTGGGTTCTGTCTGAAAAGTGAGTGTGGTAGTGGAAGAGGGGGTGGCTGTACTCTTGGCAGTGCTATAAGCATGGTCCTTGAAGAGCAATAGGTGTTGCATGTGAACGCAATGACATTTTCAGCATTGTGCTTGCCAAGTGGTTGTTTTAACCCCTCCGGATGTAATTAGATGTGTATGTAGCAGACATTTGTAGGTAGGTGAACACAGCTAACTGAGATTTCATTAACAGGAGCCTCCCAGCAGTCAGAATGTTGTGTAGGAGAAATTATATTCATTTAGGGAAATGACTGATAGGTTATGCGTGTAGATCTGAGTCATGAGGCAGCCATTAACCAAAGGATCAGAGTCACATAAATCTCTTGAGAATCTTTCCAGAACACTCTTCTTAGAAGCTAGAAGATGTATTTTAATTGTCAGAAGCCCAAGGATTTTTTTCTTTTATGTTTTCTTGGGGCTTACATCGACAAATGTGTGTTAGTAACTTCATTTTCTATTTTAGCAGAGGAATGAGAAGCACTCTGGGTGTTTTGTTTATAGCTGTGCTATGTGCAGACTGCATATCTGGAGATGAAGGTGACAGCTTGAGATTTGTGAGCCTAATTGGCATACCAAAAAAGTCCTCTCGAAAATGAGTTATTTGCAATTATCTATAAATTTGGCTGTATTTCACAGAGACAGATATATCTGCTTGTTGACTTAATTACAATAATTTTTTTAAGACAAAGATTTTTCAAAGGTATTAAAATGGTCTAGAGTCTATGATTCCATAATTACAACTATGGCACTAATTGATAGCTTTTAAAAATAGGTGGGAGTTTTTAATTAAAATTGTGACATCCATTCTGTACAGAGGTTCTATCTATCGCCTTGGGTATTGGAAGTTAGTTGCTGTAAACTAATACAAACTGTACCATGCTAGAAGGTTATCGCAATTAAGGCCCAGAGGGATCCATGCTACAATATTCCTTAATGACGGGTCTAGAAGATGAGAGGAAATTGTGTGAAGCGACTAATCATCCACATCTGAATTGATGTTTGAGGGCAAAGACCTGTTTCTCACATTTCCCATGATTGGGTCAGAGAGAACAAATGAATGTGAAGAGTCAAATACTCACATGTGGCTTCCACTGATGTCACGGACACTCAAACATCAGAGGGTAGAATTTGGCTTAATTGTCTAATTCTTCATTGACCATTCCAAATCACCCTAATTGACACCAGATTGCAATAGTCCCAAGGGGTTGAAAACCTAGCTAAAGAGTGACACAGTTGAGACTGGCTGAGCCACACCTTTTGTCCTGCTATGCCAATCATGGGAATAGGGGGGATGTGTTTTAAGAGCCCATATGTCAGCTCTTTGCCAATGGAGGGTCACCAGAGGGAGATTTCCTAGGCTGTCTAAACAGAATTTAGGGCCAGATTGTGCCAATGATGTGGAATAAACAGCCACATGACACTCAAGAATCTGTGTTTAGCAGATTGATGATGCATGCCATAAAACAGATTCAAAGATTCAGCGTAAGAGTTTTATAATGGTTAGCAAGGTAGTGCTTGTATATTGTATGTCTCAGCAGATAGTACACATTAAGTGCACGTGGTTTCCATCTTAATTTGGTTTGATCTCTATTACTAAGATGCACTAGGCAAAAATAAACTGCTCCATCCTTATAATGCATGAAATATATTAGAAGAATTTTATCTGTCCTTATCTTAATCTATTACCATTAATTGCATTAGAATTTGTTTCCTCCTATTTCTGAACTTAATCTATTGCACTGATTAAAGAGGGATGGCCAGAATTCTCTCTTCTACTGTGAGAGTGTCTTAATTAAAGCATGAAATCACCTTAAGAGGCAGTGTGGATGTTGGTGCTACATTCACCTCAAATTATTTCTGTACTTTTTATCCTATTTTGCACAAATAACTGCACACTATGGATTGTCTTTTTTGAAGATTTGTAGGATGAATGATTAGAGGAATGTACTGTAACAAGTTCTGTTTTCACAAAGATTTTAATGACTAAAATTCATCCTGTGCTGAGGACCAGCACAAGGCCTATCAGCTCTTAAATGTATTATAAGGATGCAGCATCTTACTTTACCAAGTGCACCTGAGTGATGATATCAAACTACATTAGCAGCAGAGAATCCTGTGGCACCTTATAGACTAACAGACGTTTTGGAGCATGAGCTTTCGTGGCTGAATACCCACTTCGTCAGACGTCTGTTAGTCTATAAGGTGCCACAGGATTCTCTGCTGCTTTTACAGATCCAGACTAACACGGCTACCCCTCTGATACTAAACTACATTAGGGTACTGCACATTAAATACACAGATGTTTTCCTGAAACAGTATCTTGTGTCACATAACATACAGTCACCGGACTCCTAACCTTTACAAAAGTCATACACTGAATCTTTGATTCTATCTTTTATGACATGCAGGGTAATCCTACTAAATGCATAGGAGCAGCTTCTGCATCGCAGTGTCTTCATTTTGTGACAGTGCAGTCTGTTCCAAAATCAGGTTCCCAATCCCAGGGGAGATCATCCAGCTGCAAGGGTTAGTGTCTAGGGAGCTAAAGTAGGGGGCCACACCATAACCCTGGGAATTACGTGTTTAATAAACCTGGTGTTGGCCCTCATTTCGTCAGAGGTGAAATTCACTGAGCATCCCTCTATCTGTCTGCCTAGATTCATGGGACTCGGTTCTCCTCTCACCCACATTGGTATTATCTCTGTGCCCCCTGATTTGCAGCAGTGTACAGGCCCAGTCCAATACCTTTCAAAGTCACTGGAAAGTCAGTGGGCATTGGATTGGACTGTAAATGAGAGCAGAATTGGGCATGCAATATTAAAATGACTACTGCCATAGCTAGGAAAGTATTCAGGCAGTCCCCAAAGGTAAGATTTCTTTTAAGCAAAGTGTGTTCATTTCTTATTAGTGAAGTTGTTATTGGCAATAAGATATTCTAATTGAATTACTCCTAATTAAAATAATTATGTTTTCTAAGTAATCTGATCTGCAGAGACCATGTGGAGAATCAAGGATAGAAATAAACGACTTAGTAAATTCTCTCTAAGCTGCTTCGCCTGATGATGCTTAAAATACATTTTATGATTCCCCGGAGCTGTTTTCTCTATGTGGGACTGTGCAAATGCAGTAAAGAGAGCTTTCTGAAGCCTCACGTCATGCTCCCCAAATTAATTAGTACTATGTGAAGGATGGGCTTGTTGTGGATAAGGTATTGGATATTGACTCAGGAGATGTAGATTCAATTCCTAGCTCTACTACTAACTTCCTGTGTGATCTTGAGCAAGATACTGAATCTATTTGTGCCTTGATGCCCCATCTTTAAAATTGGGATGGTACTTAAATCTGCAATTCTCTTTCCATTGTCTGTCGTATTGATTTAGATGGTGAGCTCTATTGCATCAGGCACAAAGGGGTTTGATCTCGATGGAGCTGTTTGGGTGCTATTATAATACAAATGAATAATAATAGTATTCTTATTCTTTGTGTTACCATAGCACTTAGGAGCTCCAGCCATGGATCAGGACTCCAGTGTGCTTGGCACAGTGTAAACACAGACAAAAAGATGGCCCCTGCCTTAGAGAGCTCAGTCTCCATATAAGACATGAGAGACAACCAGTGTGTAGGGACGGAGATGGGCGAGTGGAAGGAATCAGTGAGACAGTATTGGTCGGTCTGATAGCCCACCAATGGCCCAACTATTGTGAATTATTTTTGTAGGCATCGGAGCAAAGGAGAGTTTTGAGGAAAGATTTCAAAGAGGATATTGAGGCACCTTTACAGATGCTTACTGGGAGTTCCCAAACTTGTGGGGCAGCAGGAGCAAAAACATGAAGATCTTTTTTTTTTTTTTTTTTTTTTTAAATGACCTTTTGGCCTATCAGAAGCCTGAGATAAGGACAATAGGGTGGGGAGATAGGCCATGAAGGGCCCTGAAAATGAAGACAAGTAGCTTATGTTTGATTTATATCATATTGTCATCAAAAGTTTTTGCTCCTTTGTTGATTTTTTGCCCTGCAATGGCAGTTGATGTTTGGGGATTCAGACATTATTGAGGAAATGTGGTTTTATTCAGATTTGAGTGGCCTTTTAGGATAAAGTGATGATGTGTTGGGACTTCTGGTTAGTTCTGTGTCAGTGCAGGCCTTTTAGCCCTGAATGTATGCTTTTTGGTTTTTCTTTGTACGTGATTTGTTTTGCTTATGTAGTTAGTTAGTCAGTCATAGATTTGTTGACTGACTGCTGATAGCTGCCTTGCTGGGTTTTTCTGGTCTTCAGGATCAGTGGCTCTTGAATTTTCTGAGTTTCTGTTGTTGTTAAACTGTAGTTTTGTTCTGGATTTCCTTCTTAAAGGCAGTCCTTTTAGGAACAGGTCATAGATACTTATAATTGTTCAGATAAAGGTGGATTTAATGGTAATTAAATCTGGTGCTAATAAGTCAGTAATTCTTTGGAAGGAGTTTCTCTAGGCAGCACTGTTGTGGGAGTTGAACTCTTTCTGAATTGTTCTGTAAACAATACACTTGTCTATCTACTTGTTTCCAGGTGCATAAACACATTTAGGAACTATATACAATTTTTGTCTCTTTCGCACAAGCAGGAAAATGATATTTCCTCAAAATAAACACAAATTTCCTAGAAACAAATGCTTAAGAAAAAGAGAGAAGCCTTTTGTTGCACCATAAATCTCTTCCTTAAGGAAGATTCAGACTGTGAGAGGCCAGCCAGGAAATCAAATTCAAGAATCGAATGCTTTGTGCCAAGAATACTTTCCCATCAGTCCCCAAGTGTTTGAATCTAGTGCCTCTTAGCTGGAGCACCTCACCACAACATGGGGTTATGATGTGTCTCTTTGGTAACCGACACGTGGAGTTGCTCCTCAAAGTGAACAAGAAGCCAATGTAGTGCTAGGATAATTGGCAGAATAATTTAGTGTGGATAAAACTGTTTAAAAGTGGAACAGAGACATTTTACACAAGCTGTAGCCTCTGAGTGATCTTCAAGAACAGAGAATTTCACAGAGATCTGTATTACTATGGTAAAGTTTGGATCAGAGAGAAATGCTCAGCCAGATACATAGGGGGGGAAAAGAGAGAGTCTGTCCTACTCTTACACCTGTCAACGATCAAAGATCATCTCTAAATTTTGAAGCTCTTAGACAAATGGAGGACAAACCTACCACTAACAGAGAGAGGAATTCTCTCCCAGACTCTCAAGATCTATCCCCTGGCCTACGCTCCTCTGTTGTCTTCAAACTGAACTTTCATCAAGCAGTGAACTGCGAATGAACTGATCAGATGAAAATAAGAGCTTGCCAAGCATGCCTTCTGCTTCTGATAATCCCACCACCCAGATTATATCACTATCCCCCCTAAAGGTCTCATGTACAAGTTGAACAGGGAGCTGGTGATGAACTAGAGTGCCCAAAAAGTGTTTTGAAATCCCTGGGGGAAGGATGTTATGGAAGTGTAGCATTTTCTGTTGGCTAATTTAAGTCAATGGCTGCGCGGTACTTTTTCCACTGTAACATTTTCCATGTTAAAAACTAATGCAAGTAAGGGAAAGAGATGAGTAATTGCGGTCTGGCCAAGGTGCTGCTCAGGGAGGCAAACCAAGGTCAAAGTGACCTAAATTATAAATACTTGGCTCCATGGATGTCTTGAAGCCCACATTGCCCTTCTTTTTTTGAATATCCCTTCCTTCCCTTTGTCAAACATAGATATCACCACCAAGGTTCTCCATGCATCCTGTCTCTAGCCCATTGGCGCTCAAAGGGAGACACTGGAACTTGCACTCTTCTCCAGGTAAAGGCAGCATCCAGTTTTAGAGACCCATGAAATTCTTTTCCTTTTTTTAAATGTTTCTGGATTTTGTTTTCATTTGGTCTCTTTAATTTTTTACATTTCAATTAATAAAAAATCTCAAGCTGCCTGTTCCCATAAAACCTCATGGACCCCTTGTGACACATGGACCTTGTGGCAATGGGTCCCCTGTGTGCAAACAGCTTGCACCTCAGACATGACTGACTACACTAACACATCTTAGGATATTTATCCAGAAGAGTAACACATAAGTAAGGCTACAATTATATCACAGAATCCATGATTTCCAGAGACCCCCGTGACATTTTCTGCCCCAGAGCTGGCACTCCAAGCCGCTCCCACACCTGCAGTTCCCAGTCCCTGCCCTGGTGAGGGGACCTTGCAGCTGCCCTTCTGTGGCTGGGGAACCCCTGGAGCTCCCTGCCATCGCAGGCATTCGGCCCCCTCCAGAGCTGCTCTGCCACTGTGTGTGTGGGGGGGGCTACCCCAGAGTTCTCACTCACCACAGTGGCAGGGGACCCCAGAGCTCCAGCAGCAGTGGGTGCTAAACCCACCTCCCTCCCCATTTTGTCAGGGATATTTTTAGTGAAACTCAAGGACAGGTCATGGGCTTCCATGAATTTTTGTTGATTGCCCACGACCTATCCCTGACTTGACTAAAAATATCTGACCGACTCTTAGCCTTACATAAAAGGTATCTGCAGAAAGCTTGTGACTTGTCAAGTCGTGTAATTGAGAGATGTATGTGTGGATAATATTTAAAGAATCATAGAAATGGGCTGGAAGGGACCTCAGGGAATCAAGTCCAGCCCCCTGTGCTGAGACAGGCCCAGGTAAACCTAGACCATCCCTGACACGTGTTGGTTCAACTTCCTCCTCACTCAGCACAGCCACTGAAATCAGAACCACTTCCACGCTTCTGGGAGTGCCCCTGCATTTTCTCCTCACAGTTGTATCACTGTGTGCAGCATGTATCCCCGCACTCCCCTCAAATTAGGCCCAGAGTGGCCAAACTATCCAGGATGAGGAGAAGAGGAGTGGGAAATAGAGGGAAAGGAGATGAGCTGTGGGAAATAGAAGAGGGATTTTTTTTTATTTAAGTTTTCTGGATGGTTTTTCATTTTATTTGGTGTTTCGTATTTGCAAAAAATAAAGGACTCTATTCAGTGTCACTTGGGCCAGCAAAATCTAACACTTCCTTCGACCTCTGGTTTTGATCATCATTTCTGTGTTGTTACCAACTTCCCACTTCAGCATTACCCACTCAGCATTGTTCTCCCCTCAAAGGGACCTTGCTTGAGTCAAAAGTCTAATCCGCTAGTTCTAGATGTTTATGCTCAGTAGAAAGGTTTAGGAGATGAGAGATCCTGCCTTGCTCTAAAACTGCAGAAAACTAGTGAGACTTACTCTGTTCTTTGTACCCCATATTTTCTCACTGATTTTTCAATACAGGTCCTGTCCTAGCAAGATAATACACAGCTATTGTCTACTTTTGTTAATTATTTCTAGTTGACTACATCTGAAGTTATAATATTTAGTTGCCATTTCACCTAAACCCAATCAACACCAATGGCATCTCTCTTGGAGGTGTGACTGCCAAATTTTTCGGTAATGACTTATGGCTTTGGATACCTCCATTTTTGAGTACCCGACAAGAGATACCTGGAGAGACCTGTCTTTCAGCAAGTGCTGAGCACCCACACTCTGAAAATCAGGGCACATGTAAGTGCCTCTCACTGAGCACTCAGAAATCAAGGCACCTAAAATCACTAGTTACTTTTGAAAGGCTTGGCTGTGGTAATTTGGCACCTGACCTCAAGTAGTTTGCCATCTTGGCAGAACATTTGAGACACTGTAATATTGCCTTGAATACATCCTGAGCCTAATCAGTCCCAGCTAAAGCTAATATTTTGATACTTAATAAAGCTGACAAAAACAAAACACAGTGCAAATTTTGTAAGAAGCAAGTGTTGGAGCAACTTTCAAAGGTTTCTCACTTCAAATACTGCTGATTTTTCTTTTCGTTTTCACGTTTTTTATGATCATGATTCAAATTCATTTAGCATCCCCCTCACAAGGAAAGTGTGTGTGTGTTTGATGCCTATGTGCTTTTTTTCCACTGTAAAAAATAGAAAAGCTTTCAGATGTTTCATGAACAAAGATATGGAAATGTGAGAAGAGGGCAGCATCTGGAGGTTTTCAAACACAAGAACACAGGCTGTACGTTTCTTTTGCTGTTAGAAGAGTGAAAAGCTGTTTCCTGTCATTTCCCATCTTGTCACTTGTAGGGCTGGCATCTTGCAGCTTCTTGCACCAGCTGTTGTTTTTTTCTCCACAGACAGATGGTGCAAGCTCTTTGATTTTTTCCATGTTCTGAAGATTTTTGCATGTGTACTACCTTTATGTAGCGATCATATAACTCTGTCACTCACTTTATCCAGTTAGCAGCGACATCCATACAATGGCGAGAGGAGAAGGGGAGAAAGGAGTGCAAGTATAGCGAACTTAATCCTCTTTTTGTGTTCTGACATGCTTTGAAAATATATTGCAGAGCCGATGAGTTACAAATGTCTCAGAAGGCCTTTTTTATTCTTGTGTGAGGGTTACTGTGATAGCACAGTGACGGTTGGATTCTTTTGTTTGTGTGAGTTTGAGTTAAATGTCTCTGTTATCTGGTGGTGGTAAGTATGGAAGTCTAGGACAATTGTAAGTCTGCACTGGATATTTGGGGTTAAATTGTGGCCCAATGTGAACAACTGTGGCTCCACTAGCTTCAGTGGTGTTATACTTGCATAGGGGTAAAAACTTGGCCCCTGGAACGATTTCTCTATCTTAAGAGAGAGGTATATTTTAAACTGAAGTTGACTCTATTCCTGTTGTTGTTTTTCCTGCTTTCAGGTGTTAGACAATTGTCCTTCTGATTCTTGTCTGATACTCAAGATTAAAAGCTTCTTTGGCTTGTTGAAGTTGCCTGAACATCTTGATATTGAATCATTGGATCCCATCACACCTAGTCCTTTTCAAGAATGGACTGGTAGCAGGGCCTCTGCATTAAGTGCATCTCATGCAGTAAGAGAAGTGAATCAAAGATTAGAACCAAGGACTTGTCTTCACTACGCAGCTAAATTGTCACTATTGCAATCAATGCAGCAGCATCGATTTAGTGGGTCTAGTGAAGACAAGCCCTATGGATGGGAGAGCGCTTTCCCATCTATTTCTGTACTCCCCCTCAATGAAAGGCGGAAGCAATGTCAGTGGGAAAGTGTCTCCCATCGATGTAGCCTAGTGTGGACCCCACGGTAAGTAGATCTAAGCTTCATCAACTTGAGTTACACTGCTAACGTAACTCAAATTGCATAGCTTAGATCGACCAGCAGCTGTAGTGAATACAAGCTCTTAGTGGTGTTTGCTGTGTGCAGCCAACTCTTCAATTCATGATGGTATCTCACATCACTGCGGTGAAGCCTTGCAACATGATGCTCATTAACAACGTTCTGCAACATTACCAGTGCAACCTGGTGATCCCGCCCGACCTGGTAATAATTAGTAGCATGCTTCAGCAGCAGCCCTATTGTTAAAATCAGAAAAAGGTGCGTTCTGATCTGGGGTTAAGGCCTCTTGAAATCAAAATTTGGATGAAGTGACATCCATATTGGAGAATAAAGCTATCATGTTAAATGTCTAGGACCATGGCCTGCTCTTGTTTTCCCCAGAGTAAATCTAGAGCGACTGCATTCCAATCAATTTATGCTGGTGTAAATGAGAGCAGAATTTGTCGTTGTTTCAAAACACTATGGAAACTTCCTTGACAAACCACTAAAACATGTTAACATTAATGGATTTTACAGGGTGGGGTGGGTTTTTTTTGGTTTTTTTTGGCCATTTATTTATTAGCCTCACATAGTAAAGTACAAAGATTACAACCTTATAAAAACCCATTTTCAAAGATACTAACGAAGATACTCGGTGGACAATGCTCATTTTTAGTTGTTGAGGGTGTGATATATTGGACTGAGTCCACTTCTGATTATTACTTTTTTTGTGCCGCATGGCACTTGTGGTATTCCTTTCCATAGAATAGGACATAGTATTGTGCAGTAAATGTTGCTCTTTTTATTAGTGCTTTACTGTAGATTCATCATTCCCTGTGGTCACAGAAATAATGGATGTAATTGGTACAAAGACAGATAAAAATGAGCCATTCTGTTCTGCACTCTGTGTTTGCAGCGCTTGTTCAGCTGCACTTGTAGCATAGTCTGTGAAAAGAGCAACCTCTTTCCACATCCAAAGAACCATTTGCTCTGAGGTGTTTACTCTAAATGCCGTGTATTAAAGTGCAGCTGTTGTCAGGAAAAGTGACACTGCGGGGTTCTGTGTTTGTTCTCTCCCTTCCCTCTCTCGCAAAGACCTTCTACAGCACATTTTCTCAGTTTACCTGCCAGCACTGTAATCTCCACCTGGCAGCAGGCAAATTAGAGCTGTATGAGCCCTGCAGGGTTCGCTTTGTGACAGCATTAGTCAACTCAAAACCGCAGTCTGGTTCGTGAGTGCTTGGACCTGAACCAACCCCTTTGGTTCACATGGCTTTTCCAATTCAACACCATCACTGTAGCTGGCTTTCAAGGAACCCAAGAGGCTCTCCCCTGGCATCTTATGTTTTCCATGGGTGTGGGGGAGGATGTTTGGCAGGCAGGCCAACTGTTACTTTAGGAGGGAATGGGAAGAAAGTAGTGGGCGAGGTAAAATGCTGCCATGGGGCACAGGAGAAAGGAATCCCTCTGTATGCAATAGCAGCAAATCTGCATTAAGCTGTAGGGATGGGTAATGGCCCTTAAGGCCTAGTGCTGTGGATTCTACAGATGGGCCCAAAACATGACCCCGAGTCAGATCACACCCACCCAATCTTTGGGAAAATTTGGATCTGGATTTGAACTTGGTGTCTTAGGGTATGGCTACACTTGGAATTTCAAAGCGCTGCTGCAGCAGTGCTTTGAAGTGCGTGTGGTCGGAGTGGCAGTGCTGGGAGAGAGCTCTCCCAGCGCTGCATGTAAACCACATCCTTTACGGGTATAGCGTGCAGCGCTGGGAGCCGCGCTCCCAGCGCTGCCGCCCTGATTACACTGAGGCTTTACAGTGCTGTGTCTTGCAGTGCTCAGGGGGGTGTTTTTTCACACCCCTGAGCGTGAAAGTTGCAGCGCTGTAAAGTGTGAGTGTAGCCATACTCTTAGGCTCACCTCTGGAAGGTTCTTCAGTTTGCATTTTACGTACCACGTGCAATCTTTATGGGGCTGCTAGCTTTTTCTGCACCTTCACAGAAAAAGTTAATGTGGGGAGGAGAGCAGCAAAGAGGGGTATATTGACATGTGATCTGAAGACAACACAGATATCAAAACCTGGAGGAAATTGACTTACTGAACTTTGATATTTCTACCACTTTTCTTGATCTCAGAGAAAATACTGTATAGCTCTAACTGCCTGAGTTTGGGACATGGACAACGATTTTCAATAATGACTAAAGACTTTGAATGGTCGTACTTTTTGGGTGCCAAATATGAGACCGCTTAATAGGGCCTGTTTTCAGGAAGTGCCAGGCACCCTTTCTCTGCATATCGGGCCTTTTTATGGTGTCTCATGTTGGTAGGGGGACCAGATGTCCAGATTTTATAGACAGTCCCAATTTTTGGGTCTTTTTCTTATATAGGCTCCTATTACCCCCCACCCTCTGTCCTGATTTGTAATATTTGCTGTCTGGTCACCCTACATGTTGGACACCCAAAAATTGAAGAGTGCAAAACCACTAGTCCCTTTCTGAAAATCTTGACCTAGATGTGTATCCATGACTACAGTAAACTCTGACTGCAGAGTTGTGACCTGCTCCCTTATTGTGAGTTGTCTGCTTTCCCTGCTCTTGTTGTGGGGGTTTATTTTTCTCTTTCTTTACTTTCTCTTTCTTATCCCTTCTATCTTTGCTTTTTCCTCTGCTCATTTTGACCTCAGAGGTCTTTCCCCTACCCCCTATTTTGCTTTAATCACGCCCAGATCTGTCTCTTTCCATCTTCTCTCTGGCTATCGCTCATTTTATTCCCCATTCTCTCACTTTCCATCAGCTTTTTCACACTCTCTCTGTCGTGCTGTCTTTCCATTGAATCTGGGTCTTTCTCCTGTCTCTTGCCCCATGAGTTTCCCCTCTTTGGAGTCTGCATTTTCAGGTTTATAAGGAAATAGAAAACACCCAAATACCATGAGAGGCTATTTTCCTGTTATTTTTAGGAAGTCACCTGTCCTGCAGTTGAGGTCCCGATCCAAACTGCCCCTTTGACACAAGTATCAGAGGGGTAGCCTTGTTAGTCTGGATCTGTAAAAGCAGCAAAGAATCCTGTGGCACCTTATAGACTAACAGACATTTTGGAGCATGAGCTTTCGTGGGTGAATACATGCATGCATCTGACGAAGTGGGTATTCATCCACGAAAGCTCATGCTCCAAAACGTCTGTTAGTCTATAAGGTGCCACAGGATTCTTTGCTTCTTTGACACAAGGATGTTTAAATCAAGGATGTTTGTTTGGATGCTTGTTTAGTTAATGCTCATTAAATCAAAACCTAGTAGAACTGGAAGTCTAATGCAATCCGAGCGCCCACAATTGCCAGTACAATTTCTAGTCTGGATGGTTTGAGTGTATTGGAATTTTTCAGTATTTATCTAAACTGAAACTCACATAGCATTAGCTAGTTGTGATATGAATTGAAGAAGAATTAGAAGCAGCTTTCCTGGATTTGGCAAATTTATCCTCACTTCTACAGAAGCACTTAAAAGGATTATTGAAAAGTGGCTTGTCAAACCTCCAGAAGATTTTAGTAGCTTGTGTGGGATTTTGGTTTCCATTCGTAGGAACTTGCAGGCTAAACAGTTCTACAGAAGGTTCCATAATCCCTCAAATGATGAAGTATGGTAAAGCTTTAGAATATAAGAATAAATGCTGATGGCATTGCTGCCTATTAAGAGATTGTTATCGTTGCGTTTTGCCACTATTTCAGTACTATTCATCTTCTTTTAACTCCTCTTGTCCTGTGGGCCCATGAGGAGGCTGCATTCTGTTACCCTGTTAAATAAGCCAGTGGTTCTTATGTCATAACTGAGTATTGCAAAGAAACATGACTACTAGGTTTAGATGGCATTCCACACCCTCCCCACTCCCCCAAAAAAGAGAGTTAAATCCTGCTCCATTTTTATTGTTTTTAATACTAGTTTTAAATTGTTCTCCTCCACAAACTAAGCAGGATTTATACTTCCTGAGTGTAATAGGTAGAAGTAGTTCACACACATCCTTCTTTTGAGAAGGCAGCTTTCTAAGGGAAAGTAGTAGAAATCATTAACCTATCCAGAGTAAGGAACAATTTTACGTTGGCCAGAGAAGAGGCTGGATGGCATTCGTTAACTGGGCTCTTCCATCTCTAACTTCTATGAATAGATGATTCTGTGTGCCCCGTCAGACCCTGGCATTTTTACTATACTTGCCCAAAGAGTATGTTCTCCCCAAGAGAGTTGAGCAGTAAAGAATGTATTGAATGAATTTAGCTTCTGTTGCTGTTCATGTAAATATCTGCAAAGAGATTTTTCCATATTTGTTTGAATTTATTTGGTAAAAATTGGAGGTGCTGCTGCTGCTGCAGTTACTTATTTGTATAATGGTAACTCCGAGAGACACCCATCGGAATTTGGGCAGTGTATAAACATGAGACACCAGCCTCTAGGGACTTGGCTTTTGCTATTAATTTTATGTAGAAGGTGTTCAGATACTGCAGTGATGGGCGGCAGCATCTAACTTCAGACAAAACAGACCTTGCCCCAAATCTAAAGCTGTGTTGCAATTGCCAAGGAAGGTTTTGTTTTTCTCGTCCCTGATTGGATGGGCATATAACTATGACCAGAGCAAGTACTTGTGCATGGGATTTAAAATTCTGTTTCTGTTAATACTTCATGTAACTTTGAAATTCACTTTCCATGAGCGTTCATGCTAGTAAAACTCCAGTGTTCAAGTGTACGCAGAAAGCAAAGATAAAACAGGCAAAAGCTTCGTCCAAGCAGACTCATTTAAATTTCAGACAGGTCATAGCATTGAACTCGTTGCATTATTTGCCTTCCTCTAATTACCAAGCTACAATAAGGGCAATTGTAGTGCTTTTACAGCCGTAATAAACACATTGAGTGATATGGGACATAAAGCAGGTTCACTGGAGAGCTGTAATGTTCTCTTCTGTGGTGGTGGTAAAAGAATTTCCCCTCTTCCCCACAAAATTGCATGCATCAGTCCTGTTCCTTTTGCTGCTGCACCAAAGACATCCCCTAAGACTAGAGATGCATTGATAGGGGAGTTGTCTCTGTATAATGGTGTAGGCACTCATGCACCTGCCCCGGTACCCAAAAGAAAACGATCCTGAGAACCAATGAGCTTTAATACAGGAGTGGAACCCTGAGCATTCTGAAATGGGTGTCAAGATGGAACACAGAATTTCTTTGTGTACAAATTGTTTCCTTTTTGTGCTTGTTTGCCTTTTTTTCCCAGAAGAAAGTGCATCTGCTCCCAACTATTGTTGAACTGGCACAATGGCAATCATGATCATTTAAAATTAGGGAAAGGGCAAGATTTACCCAAAGGGACTTTTTCTACCATGATTGAATAAAGAAGGAAGGCAGCTTGCTAAGGCTGGAAAAGGTCACCCAGTCACATTGGTTGATGAAAGAATCTGAGAAGCTGTCATCTCAGCATTGCTTAGGTCCCCGACTGATGGCTAGCCCTGACGTACACACGGAACATAGCCTTGATGAAACAAAGCTGTTACTTCTGGCATCTGTCATGACTCTCTCTCTGCATGCTAGAGCGCAAGCATTAATAGGAGAGGGAGAGGCCAGAGCAAGGGGAGTAGAGCATTATCTCATCTTCTGGGACCAATTGTTTGCTCAGCGAATTGTGTTAGAAGACTCTGGCTTTTATCTTTTACTATTTGGAAGATCAAGTTAAGCTAAATATTTGAAGCCACACTGCACTGGTATTGACAAAACACTGAGTGCCAGGGCACTCAGCTGAAAGAAAAACTGTGATAAGGATCAGGATGTGCTGAGGGCTTTTCAGATCAGATTTCTGTGATGTATTTATAATTTAAGGTATTTCTAGGATGATGTGAAGGGGGTAACAAAAAGAAATGGCTCATCAGGTATGTTTTAAGAGGGTTTGGATTGCAATAACTGCAGGCAGACAACCAAATGCTAGATAAATTGTAATGTTCAGAATTCATTTTAGGTTTAGGAAGAAATCCTCTCTCCCTCCCATCTGGTTTCTTTTGTAGAGAAAACACCCTGTGTGTTTTCATTTGGCTGGAATTGCTGTGCTTCATTGAGAGAATAAGAGGTCTCTAATTTTCAGTGATGAAAATGCACAAAGACGACTAGAAATTAAAAAGACTACTTGTTCCACAAACGTGTGGCCACTACTGAAAAGTATGAGATGGCTGTAGTGTTTCCTTCAAGTTGTCTCTGACATTGGTGTCCCTCAAGCTTCTAGACAGCCTCTGTAAATCTAGAGCACTAAAAATGCCAATCCTGGTCCAATGACTTTCACTGAGTGCCAGGACACTCAGGAGTCCAGTCAGCTCACAGCAAAATTGGAGTTTAAAGGTGGGAAATTCTCAAAAGCACTCAGCACTGACCAACCCTGCCCCTACTGAAATCAATGCTGAATGCTTTTGAAGATCCTACCATGAGCATTTAGCAACTTGGGTCTTTTCATCTGGAACATGATTCTCCTCTGAAAGAAGACATGAACTTGCAGATCTTTAAAGAAAGATGATAAAACTCTGAATAATGTAAACAAAACATTAGCAAATAGGACATCGTGGCATTATCTCAAATTCTCTCCCCCTCTCCATCCCCCCTTGACCTGGAAAAGCCAAGTTAAATATAATTGGTCTTTGTAGCGCTGATGAACCAGGATATCTGGCTGAGAACAGACACTGACCTGGGGATGAGACACCCTCTAAAGATCTGGAGGATTGATTCAGTTCTGATGGATGGCCAAAGACGTAGAACTTATCTGAATGCCCCTTTCCACCTATTTGCTATTGACCTGGCTTCCTTTCTACATCCCTGTCAAGAACACATTTCCATCCCTCATGGGGATAGTAGGGTAGGCAGCTCTCCTTCAGTGCAGATGAGTTTTGAAGGTTGCTGGGTGGAAGTGACAGAAGGAGCCCTTTCCACTCTCTCTTCTGGCATATGGGTGATGTCATCTAATACCTTCTGTGCTGGTCTTTTCTTGCACCTCAACTTGCACTGTGTGCTTCTGTAACCTCTGAAAGGGTGAAGTGTACACCCTATGGTAGGTGCTGGGGAACACCCAGAGCTGCAAAATGGGCAGGCAAGAGTGTGGGAGCACCAAGACCGCCAAGCTACAAGCTGTACCTCCTGATGTAGAAGAGGCTATTCCTGTGAACCTCTACCTGCATTTTAAAAAGGTGAAAGTGGCTGCTCAAAAAAGAGAGGAAGGAATAGCCTGTCTGGCTCCCTCACAGAGGTTGTCAGTGCTGTTGATAAGAGGTGGGGAGTTGAGGTGTATGAGGGAAGGGAGCTTTCCATTTAACTCAGAGGTATGATTCAGTGAGGGCGTGGTGGTGGGGAGTTGTGTTATTTCCACCTGTCCCATAACTTACACTGTGATGTATTCCAGAATCTGTCATGATTTTAATGTCAGTTGCACTACAGCCAATGCATATAAATAGATGTAATACCTTAGGCTTCCCTTGATAGGGGAATTTACTGCCACAGTTATACCAGTATTCCACTGTAGCTGTGCCAGTATAATGCCTCGCCTGGGCACTTTCATTTGGGATTTAGAGGGCCTTTTTTAGGTTTAGCTTGCATATCTTTGGAACTGGTTGAACCTAAACCAAAAATAGGCACATTAAATTCTGAAAGAGTGTTCTCATGGGCCCTTGCACCAGCGTGGCTATAACAGTATAATTTATGATACCAGTAGAGCTACACTGGTAAATTTCCCCTTGTAGGCTAGCCCTTAATCTAGAGTCCATGCTATTGGGCTTTAGAATCAGATAGGTCTTCAGTGACAACTCTGAACAGAAACTATAAATTAACATTGTTTACTTGGCTTAATGACGCACACATAGCTTTATCCTTATGTGTTTTGTCAAAACATTAGTTAATTTCAGTATGATCCCTCAAAACGCACATTTTGAAGAAAAATGAATCCACATTTCAAACTATGCAGATCAAGGAGCAAGCAGAGTCTTCTCCAGTATGTAAATTAGATTTGTAGTTGAGTGGAATTGATTCTGTTGAGACTAAATTAATCACAGCGCTTAATCACTGTAACCTTTAAACATAGCAGTCTTGACCACAGCTGCAGGGTAGTGCTAGCACAGTGTTCACACAAGATTTTTATCTTTTTTTTTTTTTTTAAGGCAGTGTGACTGGCTCTGAAATAGAATACAAGCATGCAAGCAGGAAGCTAAAATTGCTTTTGCAATGCCTAGGTTCTAATACCCTTCAGCATGATAAGGATAAAACGTTTTTCTTCCTTCAGGTCAATATTGATTCATACCTTTTGCATGTAAATTTGTGGTAAGCATACTATCATCACAGTTATCACATTCTGTACACTGTCCTCCTTGCATCTGTTCCAGGGCAGAAAATCCAGTACTGTGGGGCATTGAGGTCACAACAGATATTGTTTGTCCAATTAGCTTGATTCTGCTCCCATTCAAATCAATGGGCGGGGGGGAACCCATTAACTTTAATGGTTCAGGATTTAATCCTCTGGTGCAAAATATAACATACGTGTACACACACACAAACTTGACCAGTTTTTTTTAGCAGGCATAAATGGTCTTGCCTGCTGTGACATAAACTTGTTTCATACACACATTTCCTATTAATCATAATAGATTTTTGTGACAATGAACTGAGGAGACTGTCCATTATCGAGACTCTTTATATCCATCTTACTTTACTTTAAACTATTAATTCCGGACAGCATCTGTGGGTGGCTAACTAGCTGTCCCCTGCTGTGATGGAAGCACAGGTAAATGCTGGATAATGTTCTGTGTTATTGCACTGCCATCATAAGCAGATGCTTAAAAACTTCGGGGGACGGAGTTAATTGCTGCCAACATGCAAAATCCAACAGAAATATGAACAAAGTAATTTGAAACCTTTTTTAGCCAAAAGATCTTTCTTTAACTACTATACATATACATCACAACTATGTTGTCACAGAAGGGGAACCAAGTGTGCTATTGTCTGGTCACTTCAAGAGAAAAGACAACTGGAAAGATTTAAGAGCAGAGCAGTCTTCTCTGACCGTTCAATTTGTACACCTAGATTTTTATTTCTGGTTCTGCCGCTGCCATGCTAATTACCTATCACAAAGGTTGTCAGAACAGTTTGAGCCCTGCACTTTCAGCACCACAACACCGACCTCTAATATTTGAGCTCAAGGACTAACTTTAATTAGCTGGTATCAGTAGTTGGATGTTAACCACTAAAGCGCCGGCCACCAGTGGTGTTGTACATATTTGACCTGGGTATTACTTTTGGCCTTGGATAAGTCATTTAACCTGTATGTGTTGGAGCTCTGCAACAGGGGAAGAAGGATACTGTATCCAGTCAAAACAGCAGCGGGGGTTCAGATATAGTGATCCCCCTTACAGACTTGCCCTTCACTTTAGAATAAGGACTTGGGACCTGAGCCATCTCCCATAGAAATCAATGGGAGTCTTTCCATTGACTTTGGCCTTCTCTCCACTATGAAAAATAGGGGTGTTCTGAACTTGAGTTATCTTGAGCTAAAATCCTAGTGAAGACAGGGCAATTTGTAGTTTTCATATGAGCTAGCAGGTGGAGCTAAAGCTAACTAGAGGAGTCTTGTATTTGACTCAGCCTGCAAACTTATGAGAAAACTATGAACTGCTTTTGTTTTCATTAGGTTTTCAGTTCAAGTTAAGAACCCACTTTTTCTCTAGACAACCATTAGGCCTCCACTAGGATTTGGACTGGGCCTCTAGGTAACGTTACCTTGTATTGGCAGTGGTCTGGGTAACCTGTGGTCAGCATAGGAAATATCAAGGTAATCTATCTATTTATTTAAAGAAAAGCTGGCATATTGTAAGTATGATCACTATAGGCAGAATAATTAACTGAGATTGGATCTGGCTGGGATGTTAAGGTTAACACTGCTGCTTTTAAGAAAAATGCTCTGGGATCTGAAATGATTACAAATGAGCCAGACCTCTCTTTTAGTTGTCATCTATTTAAAAAGTATTATTCACCTTTAAGAAAAGACTGGCTTTCTGGTACAGATTTGCAAGTTACAAAGTAGCCTCGTTGTCAGCAGCAGCCTACAATTATCTTTAATACCCCTCTTAACACTCTCTTTAAGTGGGCTGCAGGTTCTGAGACAGCATGATGACCTAGTGGTGATGTTTCTCACAGCCATACAAAGAAATCCAAGTTCATTCTGCAAGTATGAGTTTAGCAACGGGGCTTTTTCTCTTGATCCTTGAAATTAGCAGAGGTGATCAGGAATGCCACAGATGAAGAAGAAAATGCCTGTTGTCACTAAAACAGATCTAGTGTCTCTTAGGATAACACAGAAGCAGTGTTGATGGGCACCATGGCATGTAAGAGGATACAGAGGCACTACCTGATCATTGGTGACCTTTTCTTTTCCCCTTGCATGGGTGTTCAGGGGAAGGACTGTGAGCAGTTTGGGATTCTGAGGAGAGTATGCCTTTAGGAAGGCATCTCCACTATCACTCATAGGACAGAGCTGAAAAGCAGGCAATGGGAGTTTACAGCTACAGGATGGTGACTGTAGCATGGATATGGAATAGATAATGGTGAAAATGGAAGGAATCATACTCTAGAGGAAATGTCTTACAGTTCTAACATATGGTAGTTCGTATGAAACTGAGTTGTTTTATTGCTATGGCAAGCAAGCATCTGACCTCTGATTGCAGATTTTCCTTCTTGTTCTGGAAAGTTGATGGGTAGAAAAAAATACCACCACACTAGGGTCAAGTAGAGATCATAAACATAGCATTTGTGGAAAGTGCACCCAGAGGCCATGGTCCTGTGATGAATCTGCACAGACAGACAGACCCCTGCATACAGTCCCATTATCTTCTGTGGAACTCTCCTTGTGTAGAGTTCATAGCAGGCTCTGGATTTCAGTTGGCTGTTACTCATTAGAGAAATGGGGCACACCATCACCACCACAAGCACGTGCTGTGGTAATGCAAGGCCTAGTATTTCACTATCTTTGCCAAAGTGGGGTACCTGTGATTAAAAACAAACGGAAGTTCTCGTAATTCAGATTAACAGATCATTTGTCGAGTTCTGAATGTTGCCTAGATTTCCTCACTAGCAATATCCCCCTTCTGGAGGAGTGAGTTGCTGTGGTGACAAGGGAGGGAATGAAGACATAAATCACTCTGGAATCCCATTTACTCCTGTGATTAAAATTATGAGTGGCTTCAGTTTCCCTCTCCTGCCCCATGTGCTTTGCCCCAGTTAGGTATATTTGTAAGTGAAGTTAGTTCTTGTGAAAGACACTGAGATGTCAGCTCTGAAGGACTGATATTTTCTGTTTGTCCATAGGTCAGATATGACGTGTGTGTTAGCAGTGCCTGTTTCCCCACACCGCCTAGACAACAGGCCTCATAAGGCCCCTTGATTTTGGTATTTAGTGATTTTTCTTAGAAAAAATCCTGGGTTTTGAAAATAAGTCAATTATTGTATTTTACTGTTTCTCCCCTCCCCCAATTTTGGGTTAGCTGGGACTGTCTATTCCCTTGGAATCCCTGCTACCATTGTACGGCAGTAGGGGAGTGAGGTGGGCTGGGAACCAGATCCTGGTAGCTGAGACGGCCTGATTGCTGCAGTGACAGTCCTGCAGGGAGCGGGAGGCTGTACCTCATGACAGCTGACCCTTGTGGCTGCACCTTTCAGTGCAGCCCCATCCTCTTCCTCTGCTGGACAGAGCCCTCCCCTGACTCCAGCGCTTCAGCACAGCCCTTTCCCCTTTGTCTGTGCAGTGACGAATCCCCTAGCCAAAACGGTCTGACTGTGGTAGCATCAGGCCCACAGAGAAAGGAAAGCTTCCCAATTGCTACGTGGGTGCATACTGGGCACCCTCCCCCTCGCATTCTCTCCCACTTGCCAGCTGCCTGACATGAGTGCCAAGCACTCCTCAACTCCCCCCTGCCTGCTGCACTCCAGGAGTAATGGGCTCCCCCTGCCTGCTGTGCCTTGTAGGTACCGGCTGCCCCTCACCCCCTGCCGGCTGCCCTTTTCTCGTTTTTTGGAGCAGGGAGGAGTTGGCTGCTTTTGGAACTTTGGAATAAACACTGAAAATTCCAAGCAAAATAAAAACTGCAGAGGAAGAGCCTTACTCATGTGTGACTTGAAGGGACGCCCATGGTCTATCAGAATGAGCAGCTAATTCACGTTCCATGGTTTATCCACTCACTCCTTGACCCCCAGAGACTGCCCTCTGCGAGTGCAATAGGGGTCAGTTTTGAAACTAGTTGTGGAATTTGACCAGTGCCTGTCGGCCCATTTCATAAGGCCGCCCAGACAGCAGGCTCAATTCTGCCATATTCACCCACTTAATCCACAAGTAGACCCACTGAAATCAGGCTACTTATGGAGTAGGGCTTTACTCAATGTGAGTGAAGGTGGCAGATTTGATCCTGGTACTAATTAGCTCTTTAAAATAAACCATGCTTTTTTTCTTGGTTTTACGATGCACATAGTTAATATTTTTTTAATTGAATACTGCAAACAGATGTCGTATATTGTGCCATGTCTTGCAGCTGACAATGTATTGTAGCTTAAAACACACAGATTTATCTCTGACCTTTTGCTAATTACTAGCTAGAGATAAGTGTGTATGTAAGTGACAAATTGCCTTTGATGACATTTAATCTGCACAGTGACATTAATGACAGATTTAGTAGCCTGGTTACAGTCTTTGTTGCTGAAAGACAAAAAGAGCAAGGACTCTTATCTTCATTTGACCTTATTCAAAAGGTGTTTGTAGTAGTAGTCGATTTCTGATTAACTTAATCACCTGTTTTACATGGAAAGGAGTCAAACATTGATATATGAAAGGGCTGTTACTGCAGTCAGTGATATTTGCCAGATTCTGACTCTAATGTATTAACTTTTAGAAGAGGGGGTGGGGAGAAAACAAAACAAAGCTATGCTTTTTTTCTGTAGGAAGGATAGGTAGCAGATCAGGAAAATGTTGCCATTAAGTTGCCTGATGGGTGAATATCAGAGCTTATTCCAAGTGATGGTGGTGTTGACTAATATTCTGTACACTGAAAAATAATCGACACGGAGCAAGATTTTGAAATACAGGGACATACTGCTATTGATAGTCCTCTCAGTGGGCCTGATCCTGTGAAGTGCTGAGCACCTTTCAATTCCATTGACTTCCATGGGACTTCAGAATCGTTAGCGCCATGCAGAATTGTGCCTTTTTTTCTTTCCTACAAGTGCATTTATTTACTAAGGGAGGGTGTGTGTTAGAGGACTGGAAGTTCATTGCACTTTTTAGGATCCAGATGAAATAATGAGCCTGGCAAAAGGGACTCCATCAGAAAATACAGCTTTGGGCTGAATCCGTCTGGGCGTTGTGCATTAGTGCTGCACTATATTGAGGTCACTACATTCTATTTCTATGACAACGGGGAGACTACAGATCCTTAAGGGTGTTTAAAAATAAAAAGACAACAGCAACCCA
Organism: Chelonoidis abingdonii; assembly: GCF_003597395.2. Lineage (NCBI taxonomy): Eukaryota > Metazoa > Chordata > Testudines > Testudinidae > Chelonoidis > Chelonoidis abingdonii. The sequence continues at coordinate 10,289,477 of NC_133788.1, forward strand.
GATTGGAAAACTTTGTCTTCCTCCCTTTCTTCACTTTCCATTATATTTACAGAATGATTTAAGAGGAACTTAAGTTGACTAGAGCAGAGGTTATAAACTGCTTTTAGTAAAAGTAAACATCTAAGAAAATCATTCAAGAACGCATTAACTGACTAGACAGGTCCTATAAACACAGATCTTAATACATTTAGGAATGCTTCACCAACTACCAACACCAGTGGCTTTTCCTGTTTGAGTTCTTGAGAGGTTCATTTTACTGATGAAAATGATTCCTTGTACACATCTGAAAAAGGTAAAGATGCAATTCAGAAGATAGCTGGAAGGATAGTCATGTACCTCAGACTTGTAAAACAACTAACTGATTTATGGCTTAATACAACAGAAAGGCATTAAACTAAACCAAACTGAGTGGCAAATGGACACACATGTTTAGCGAATTCAGGTCAATACTTATTACATCAAATTACAATGAAACTGCAAACAGCATGTTGTGGCATGTTGCTCTAAAGCTTCCCAGCTGTGAACTGGCTTCATAGGGAGGTGCTGTAAATGTATCAATCACAGGGCAATTAGGTAGAGGCACATTATCAGCTCTTAAAACACTACACTGTTTGTTCCTAGATGTACACATTTACATTTAGCCATATTAAAACACACATTGTCTGATTGCGCCCAGCTTACCAAAATATCCAGGTTGCTCCATGACCTGTGCTCTTCATATTTATCACTTCCCCAATTTTAATTTCATCTGCAAACTTTTATCAGTGATGATTTTATGTGTTGTTTTTTTTTCACAGTCATGGATAAAGATGTTAAATAGCATAGGGCCAAAACACAATTTGTGTGAGACCCCATTAGCGAGACACCTGCTCAGTGACGAGTCTCCATTTACAGTTACATGTAGAGACCTGCCAGTTAGCTAGCTTTAATGCATGTATTGTGTGCCATGTTAATTTTATATTCTAATTATTTTATTAAAATGTTGTGTGGTTCTAAGTCAAAAACCTTAGAGTAGCCAAAGTATGTTACATCAATGCTAACCTGCATCAGTCTAACTTGTAATCTCATGCAAAAAAATCAAGTTAGTTTGACAGGATCTATTATCCGTAAACCCATGTTGATTGACTTTAATTATATTACCCTCCTTTAATTCTGTCTTGAGTCCTGTCTCTTCCACTGCCTTATTTTGTCCAGGATCAATGTCATATAGGCAGACCTATAATTACTCAGGTCATTCTGTTTATCCTTCTAAAATATTCTCTCATCAGCTTTCTTCCAGTCTTCTGGGACTCTTCCAGTGTTCCAAGATTTATTGAAAATCAAATTCCAAGCATGTTTTAGTAATGGCAGCATGAGGCCTCCACCATGTGGCACTCAAAGTGAAGTGCCCAAAGATCGTGTAGCTTTTCCCCCCTACTCATAACATATTGGTGCCTAAGTAGCTGGTCATCCTGTTCCCTAGTGTGATATGGAGGTCTGCAGCAGGCACTATCTGATATCTAATGTCAGTTAGAATATTGATCCATACAACTGCAGAATAATTTTCTTCTGAGTAATCAGTGACTCAAAAAATGGATAATGTTTTGGCTGCTCGATCCTTCCTGAATAGGTGTATAACCATTGATTTTAACATTCCAATTATACAAATTATCCCCTTGGTGTCAATAATACCAACTTGATCAAATATGTGATCATAAATGACCAATTCTTGTTTGTTACCTGGGGTCCTAGTATTGATGTGTAGACAGTTAAAGAATTTCTTCCCTTGATGGTTTTTGGCTCCTTGCTTAATGTTGTTCTCACCATCAGAAGTGTGTGCTAGCTAACTTCATATCCTCCCTGTGATGGGGTGGACTCACGATTGCTGTGTCTCCTGCTGGCTGTCCAGGGAATTAGCTCCACACCCTCTTCTGGTGGTGTCTCGCCTGCTGTCACCTCTGTTCCTGGATTCATGTCACTCCCAGGACTGCAGCATCCTTTTCAGTGACATTGCCCTCCGGCTGTGCCATGCTCCATGTTCCTGCCTTTTGGGGGGACCTGCAATCTACTGTTCAGAGACTCCTTACAATGGCAAATGGCAGTCTGTGGTCTAACCACTTCCCATGTGGCTCCAGCACCCTCCTTGCCCTTGCATCTGGGTCCCAGCTTGCAGATCTCAGCAGCCTGCCAAGAGCTGCCTTTAGTTCCCTGGGTCTCTGCCTGCTTTGCCCAGAGTGCTTGCCACCCTCCGCCTGCAAGGCAGCCAGTCCTCCCTTCTCAAGCCACAAGGAGTGACTGCCCTGCTCTGTTCTGCAGCCTTTCTTATATGGGCTAGCCCAGCCCTGATTGGCTTCTCCTATAAGCCCTTCTGTGACTGGCTGCCTCCTGCACAGCCTCCCTAGGACTGCTTTTAACTCCTTTTCTGCCAGTGTGGGACAGATGCCCCATCATACTCCCTCTTTTTACTCTTCTCTATTTTTGGTAGTGTAACATCCTCCTGACTACTCAAGCCAGCTTGTCCCAGGGGAGATGGGTTTCTCTTCTATTGAGGCGGAGGGCTATCAAGCTATACAACTCCCTCGCCCCACAGAAGAGGGCCCAGTGATCCACAAAACAACCTCCTCCACACTTAGCTAGCCAGCAGTCCACTTCCAGAATGTTTTGCTAGCTGTCTTCCTTCTTTTGTGGGTCAGAAAGGATCCAAGAGAAGATTTCTTGGATTCCTCTTCTTCAGCACGCTCCCGAGTTGTGTGAAGTTACCTGATATCTGTGAGAGATCCCACAAAATGCAATGTCATTAATACCAAAATAACCATCACCAATGAATCCTTGCCCATTGGCTTAAAAAGGCTATCTAACCATGGAGAGCTGTCTTGTCTCTTGGCTTTGGGAAGGCAGCATACCATCCTCCTGTCCCTTGTAGAATGTTCCTTCAATTCTTCTGAGTACTGAATCCCCAAAAAGGAGTCTCCTCAGATGAGTGGAGAACTTTGTGGCCATGTTCGATTTTCTTACAGGCTTTTAAACTAAAAAATGACCGTTCTAATTTTAATTGTATGCTAGATCTGTAATAAGCATAATAGATGTATATCTGTATATAACGCCAACCACAGTCCCCCAACCACAAATATGTAAGAGAATGAATAAATCAATAAAAATCTAACAGAGCAAAGCCTCAATAAATATTTTCATCTTAAAAATGACACATGGTCTGAAAACATATTTACTATTTTTACAAGTAACATAACTGAAAATGAGTAGGAAAAAAATTGCCTTTTTGTTCTGTTTGTTTTTTTTACTGTTCATTTGATAGGACCCTGTGTAGAGTTAGTTTACCTTGTTTCTATGGGTCTTCCACATACCAGCAAGAGAGAGGAAACAGTAAGATGCAGGGAATGAAAAGGTGTTGGAAGATAACATGAAATTAGCAGAGGATCTTGGGGACACTTGTAATACCTGAAAGTACTTGCAAAAAGATTATATCTTTTTTCCCAAAATGACTAGATTTCAAGTTGGTATCCTGTTTACCTTTTGAACTGTTTGGTGCGCCAACAAGAGTTCTGAATGTCCTACACTATAAATATAATGGAGATACTTATCATTATTGTTTCTTGGAGTCATGACTGTGGTATCTATTTGCTTCTGACTCACTATATGACCTAAGGCAAGCTACTTGATATCTCTTCTTCAGGTTGTACACCTGTAAAGTAACTATTATAATGCTTTGCTATTTTCACAGGAGTAGAACTACTTAAGTTTGTAATGTGCTCTTAGACTTTCAGATGAGTCACAGCTTTTACACTAGAGAGTAAAAAAACACTCAAAGCATGATAACAGCAGTGAACATAACACTATTGTTGGCTTTTGTACACCTACCTGTACACCTCCTATTACTACTATTTTTTGTCAGCGGGAAACCTCAGGCAGGCAATTAATTAATACTCTGTCATTGATAGTTAATTATTTAATATATCACTTAGCAATACATCTAAACTAGAGAGCTGGTGAACTTTTTGAGATCACAGTTTTAGCCCACAGCTTATGTTTGCAATACTCAGTGAAGCTAGCTCATCTGTTTACACCTAGCCTTCTTTCTTCCTTTCTAATGCGCATGCAACATAGCAATCCAATAACGAAACCATGAAACAAAATGCCCAATCCCTCGTACTACTGTTAGGCATCCCCAAGAAAACCATTAGTAATGATATCAGATCACTTATGCTATCATGTCTGCATATGTTGCCTTGATAGCTAAGAACTAGATGGGGGTTTGAATCAAAGACCTGAACCTGAAACTACACAAATTTGGAAAGGGGGAGGGCGTCAAAATTCAGTTCACATTCATGCAGGGCCCGTGCAAGGATGTTTTGTGCCCTAGGCAAAACTTCTACCTTGCGCCCTCCCCCGTCCCCGGGCCCCCACTCTGAGGTGCCCCCCCCCACAGCAGCTCCTCCCTCTGCCTTGAGGTGCCCCCTGTGGCAGTTTCCCACCCCAACTCTCTGCCCTGAGGCAACCCCCACAACCCCAGCTCACCCCTGCTCTGCCTCCACCCCAAGCACGCTGTCGCTGCTTCATTTCTCCTACCTCTAAGGCTTGCGGCGCCAATCAGCTTAGGGGCGGGGAGTTCCCCTGCGAACCGCCCCACCCCTCTTATTTGCTGCAGGCAGCCCTCCCCACACTCCCCTGCCCCAGCTCCCTCTGCCTAAATGCTGGGGGCAACGGGGCGGACGAAGATCCGGCCGCCATGGTCACTGCCAAAGAAAATGGCACCTCCCAAATCCTAGCGCCCTAGGCGGCGACCTAAATGGTTGCACCGGCTCTGCATTCATGACTCAGGTCCATCCAGTTTTCACCAAAGGTAGTTTTCGTATCATACCAGTCTTCATCTAGTCTGTTTTGCTGCATATCAACAAGCATCCTACATCAATTCCTTTCTTCCAACAACTATGGATTGCCTGGAAGTATATTTGACCGGCAAAGGTGAGACCACCCGCTTGAAGCTTTTTAGTTCTCACTAGTTCTGTCATGACCTATTAATTGGTCATGGAGAAAGAGGAGGATGGTTAAAATACCACATCAAAAACAAATGGACACTAGACCCTTAGTATCATTTCCAGATATAATTGGTTTGCTGAGTTTGGTCATTGGTGATCTGCTGGCACAGATACACTTCTTGCAGACAATGCCTGAGTGTAATGTGCCATTGAGGGTTCAGACTGGCTGTGGCTTGTTACTTTATTGCGAAGACTGCAGATAATGTTTGCTATGACAAGTTGGATGGGTTTCTGAACATTAGATGGTGATGTTGATTTTTGGAGGACTTTTTCCCACCTACATGTGCAACTGTTCAATCCGATGGACTGAAACAGCACATCTTTCTTTTTGAAATTTGGCTTCATATGTGTGCATGCGAGTTAGAGCTGAGCAAAAGCTGCACACAATTTTCTGCAAGTCTCCCTTGGAATTTTTAAATAAACTGGCTTTGACTATATTTGTCCCTCCTGTCTCCCTCACTTTTTTCTTTCTACGGCTATTCTTCTTCCCTCATGAGTTTACTGACAGGAACATTTGTGGAACAGGGAATTGTAAGTTCACATCAGGAAAGATTCACTAGAGGCGTATTTTGAAGTTACAAACATGTATACACATCAGAACCTTGATAGTAAACGTTGTTCCAGTCAGGGAACGAAACATACTGTGTGACCAAATATGTCCAATCAGTACTAAGCAATGCAATCCAGCTACAAAAATAAACGCTAAATGACCACAATTACTTGCAAACAAGCTATAGAAAGAACTTCTTATGTAACCCTGAACAAGTTACTTGTTTCCCATCTATTTCCTTTCTCAAAAATGTTTTGACTGTTTAGACTGGAAGCTCTTTGGGACAGAGACCGTCTCTCATCTCTGTGCATGGATAGTGGCCGGCACTGTGAGATGCCAGTCTCAGTAGGAGCCTCTGTTTGCTAGTTTTATACAAATAATGAAGAATAATAATAATGAAAGGAAAATAAATACTCTTCATATGGAATAATTGAATACTAGCTGTGACATGGAAGAATAACATTTTAAGACTCTGGAACAGTCATGTTTTCCTCTTCATTAATTACAGATAATCCAAAATTGCTACATTGTTATTTCCAAAGATCTGCTGTATTTTTTTCTGCCTCAAAGAAGACAATGATTTGGGTATGCAAACTACACTCCAAATGGACACTGAAATCAGAACAGGTTTGTATATATTCACTTTGGAGTTAGGCAGGTTTTGTAACTCTCATTCCAGTTGAAGCCACAGGTAGTTATTGAGAGTGGTAGTTACATAGATCTATATTAAAGAAACTGTTATTGATTGTGTCCCTACATTTAAAAAGACAAACTCAGGGCAGGTCTTGCTAGCATTTATACACATAAGTAACTTAATTTGGAGTTCATTTAATACTCTCATTAGGACTACCCAGTGGTCTAAGTATTTGCAGGATCTGGTCTCTGTATTAAGGTGAAACAGTGTTTCATTCGTTGCGAAAATTACTTGAGCCTGGAGAGTTCTCGGTCAACTGGGATTTTGTTTTCCTATACGTATATTTTACAAATGCTGGATGTTGTTGTTGTGTGGGCGAATAAATTGTCATATGTTCAGTGAGATGTGCACAGTCTGTTAGACGTGCAGTAAGACAGTTTAGGATTTAGATTGCTACGTCATGCAGTAAATATGCTGCAGTGTTTGTCTGAAATGTCTTGCATAAAATTGATTCTTTTCCAACCTCCTAGGACTTTTCTACTCTAGGAAAAGCTTTCCTGTATTTTCCCAGTGTTACTACCACCAGTTTAGCTCCAGCAGCAGGAGCAAAGCGTGGGGGGGTGCTCTTCTATCTGGGGCACCAGGAACTGCTAGTGTTTAGTGCTGTGTACCTGAATTTTAATCCACTTCTCCCCTTCTGCTCACTAACATGTACTTCTTGGGGTGGTCTGTGGAGTTTTTGCAAGCAGTTCATTATGTACGTTGACAATTTGAGCTGTTAGCATGGGAGCATGGGTGAAACTTCCCTTTGGGAAGGCTAGCCCCCTGCCCACCTCTTCTGGCTGAGGGCCCGCTCGCCTTCCCATGCTGCTCTCAGCAGCCCACCCCCTATGGCCCCAGCTGTGCCAGGGAGGAGGGGAACTGAGCGCTTGATCAGGGCCATGGGGTGAAAGGAGGAGCTAGATCTGAGCCTGGAGCCCCTCTCCCATTATGCCCCTCCCCCTGAGGCCCTATCCCCCGCTTGCTCCTCCCCACCCTGTCACCCCAAGACTGAAAAAGCTCTGTGCCGCCACCATGGTTCTGAGGCCATGGTGAAGAGAAAGATCTTCTCCAGCCCCAGGGCTGTGGCCAGGGGAGATTTTTCAGGTGCCCCCAAATCCACCACTGTTACCCCTGCCAATGAGAGGTGTGGGAAGGCTTAGCATCCCCTTGCCTCCATTACACGTTGCCTGTGGCTGTTAATTAGTTGGACTGAGCACACAGGACCAATTGTATAAATTCCTTTTGCATAACCATCTCCAAGATTTTTAAATAGTTTTTTTTTGTTTTTTTTGTTTTTGGCAACTATTTACAACTTGATTAACTTGCTGCCCTTTTAAAATTAACTTTGCACATGAAAATCCATTGCATCATCTCTCTCCTGCTTGGAAGAGGATGGTCTGCATACCACAATTTGAGGTGATGCATTATTTTTACATCAAGTGAAAAACTGCTAGTGCTGTATTTTCTGGTTAAAGCAGGGAATGGGGAGCCAAGGCTGCTCTGTCTGGCTTCATAACTCACTTCCCTTGTCTGTAAATGAGGGTAATACTTAACCTACCTCAAAGGAGTGTTGTGGGGTTTAATGTTAGTAAAATATTTTGAGCTCCATGGCTGCCAGAGTGTGCCAGTAATCCCAAGTAGTGCATTAGGCTAAAAGTGTTCTGAGCTTCCTTCCATCCTGCCAACCTCTACATTGTAATTGCAGACACACACTCTGACACCTCTTGAGTAGAGATATAACATTAGGGGATGTATACCAGAGCGCGCCATTCGTATTATGCTTGGTGAACTGATAACCAAAGAAATCTCCTTCTCTGGGCAAGATGTCTGAAAAGGAAAAACTCTCTCACAGGCATCCTGGCTATTATCTGTGTCAACCTAGGCTGCGTCAAATTGGATTAGACTCTTCTAATTCAATTAATGACTACATCGAAAGTTTGTTTTAGCTCATAGAGAAAACAGGAGGGCAGAGCCTAATAGCCTATGGATTTAATGACTGCAACTTTGAAGACTGTTGAACTAAAGTGAAGTTCAGAATGGCTTGTTAACTAGGTTTATTAGCTGTTGACCTTCCCTTTCAGCATTACAGTGGCAGCCACACTGAAGAAAGCACTAATGTCCTGATTAGCATTTATCTAAAGATAGTCTGTTGCCCATTTCACAGTAAATGAGTTCAATCAGCCAGAAAAAGCCTGAGAAACATTTTACTCCTTATTATTTGAATAAAAAGAATTGGATGTTAGGACAGTTCATCTTCCCCGCTATACTGTGGATGACACCTCGGGACACTTGCTTTTAAGGAAGGTGCCTTTGCAGGTTTTGACTAATTGAACAGATTCCTCTTTGAGATTTAGATACAGCTCTTTGAATTATGTCCTTGATTTAGCCATTTGAAAAGAGCCATCATTTTGGTGCTTGCTTATTTATAAATTTGTGTTCAAATAAGACTCATAAAGCTCTTCTTCCTGATACTGTGGCTGACTCTTGGGCTGTTCCTTGACATTACAAAACTCTCCTTTTATATATAAAAAATCTTATGGGTTTAAACTATGAAAGGGGCTTCTTGCAAAACATGTCCTTCTAAAGGACTGTGTTGTGTGTAATAGAAATGTCCCCTTCCAGTAACCAAAATCACTTGTACTGGTATTTTCCCATTTTTGGAACTTGATGGGGTTGAATTATATTTGGGGTTTTTATTGTTTGAAGTTAGGGGGATGAAATATGCCAGATTGACAGAGCTGAAGATTGAAGTATTCTTCTCTGTTTGCCATCACAGGCATCATTACTTCAGGGTTCCAGATGCTGACCAGCAATGTGCTGAATGGCCTGACCTTGAGGGACAAAGTTTGAAGGGGAGAAGATAGGCAGTTATTCAAGCACAACCAGGGGCCAAATACTGTCGTAAATGTAGTCATTGACAAAACTCTTCCTCTTGACTACCACAGAGGAACATTCAGATACTTCTTCTTGAGTTCTTCTACTCAGAACACCAACTAGGGTGCCAATTCAGTGTTGGATCTTGATACTCCTAATATAGGCTTTGCTGCAGCTTTAACTGAGAGCACCTGCTCCACTCATTTAGACACCCTCTCAGGACTGTGAGGTTATCAGCTTTGGGAGACTAACTTCAGTCCCCCTATATGAAGTATATACAATGCCATGGTCGTCTTTGGATGGATGAAGAAAACTGCCCAAAATTCCCATCCACAGATTGTATGCCTGACTTGTTGCTTACAAGGAAATGCTCTATAGTAAGAGTTGAAGCAATCTGATATTGATAGATTGAGGGAGCTCACTGGCTGTGGGCTACACCAACTGAAATTAGAAATGAAAGGACAGTGAGCTCTCTTAAAAAGAGGCCAAAAGATATATAATCCCTGTTAAACAATGGGTTTGGGGGGCGGGGGTTGGGCACGGTAACTATTAGTGTGTAGATTCAATCCTGCAAGGTGCTGATCATGCTGATCCTGATCCAGGGAAAAAACCTAACAGTGGGGCTTAATTTTAAACCGAAATTTAAATCAATTGGTCTACTTGTGTGTGTAAAATTGAGCAATGCTAAAATGTTTTGCTGGATTAATTTCTGTTGCACTTCCAAGATGTACCACCAGATACTAACACATAGGTCACAACATTGCTATTAAAGTAAAAATATGCCCAAACAAGCTAATGTGTTGAGATGTCACAGCCAACATTTTCCCATTTACTGTGTCGTTGTCAAGAGGAAAAGTTTTTGGGCAAGGCTAAGATAAATAGAACAGAGCTCAAGGAAAGTTAAAGTTAACCATTAGCACCATTAACCACTCACCATTTTCTACCACAATAAAAAACATTTGCAATTGTATTAGCACTGGTCGGCTCTAGTATATGACGACACCAACTTTAAATTATGATTTATTATTGGTATTGCACTGGTTGCTAGGGGTACATTTACACTGCAATAAAAGGTCTGCAGGTGGACTGGTCAGCTGATTCAGGCTCATGGGGATCAGGTTATGGGGCTTTACAATGATAGTGTAAATGCTGAGGCTTGGGCTGGAGCCAGAACTCTGAGAAGCCATGAGGGGAGAAGGATCTCAAAGCCCCAATGTCTACACTGCATTTTTAGCCACGCGCCCTCAGCCCGGTGAGCCCAAGTCAATTGACCCAAGCCCTGAAACTCAGTGCCATGTTGTTGTTGTTTTTTTTTTTATCTTAGTGCAGACATATCCTAAGAGTCCCAATCAGGATCGGGGCCCCATTCTAGGTGCTGTACAACACTTAATGATAGAGAATTGTTGCCTCAAAGAGTTTACTGTTTTGGTTGTAACGGGTAGATAAAACAATCAGTCTTCACGGGTGGAAGCAGGGCAGGAAGAAATGGAAGATGAGGTAACCGTAAAACAATCCTATCTTGGCATAGTGAACATTACTCCTGGTGTTCCACCTGCCTAGCCACTCAATGAACCTGAATAGGTAGAAAGAATGGCACAATATTAGAATTCTAGGATGCTTAGTTGCCATTGATTTGATAATCTTTATGGAGGCCTTGAGTTTTTCTGCTTATACAATAAAGGAGACAGGAGCAACACACTGATTTTGCATCATTTTTTTTTAAATGTCCTCTTATCATGAGTAATGGTCTGATAACAGCAGCCTTAGAGTCCAGTTAATGAAATGTACCAGTCTTGCCGCTGTTACCTCTACTGCTGTCTGAAAAGTTAAAACCATATTGATCTTAATGGACATTTCATGGATTTACATCAGTATGAAAGAATCAGGACCCATGTATCAGCATGAGCCATCCAGTCTCCTGTATTCCTGGCTGCTTGTTTCTGTACTCTTTAGCTGTGCATCATTCAGTGCATTTATGGCGTTGCTATATAGAAATAGTAGAAAGTTTAATACTTTTGTCCTCCTTCTAGCAACATGCTGAAGTATTCCAAATATGCAGAACATTCTGCTGAAGAGGAAAGAGTGGGTGTTTCTTGAGAAGGATTCAAAATATTTTTTTTCTAACTATGCCTCTTTGAAGTTCACAGTGATTCCTTCTTATTTTTAAACTGTCATTTCCTATTAATTTCCTTCCTCCTCCCTCTTTGCTGCTCTTCTTACTGTAGCTGCTTCCCACTGAAAAAAGTTCTGTTAACCTGGCAAACCAGGTGAACAGCTGGGTAATATACACAGCTGCCTGCATGACTCTAATGCTACTGTTTAGCCGGTGGGCAGGTTGAAGAGAGAATGTAAGAGACAGACGGTCCCTTTTCTCTTGCTCCTGAGTAACTAGCCATGCCTCTCTGATATGAACTCCTTTAGCCTTTGGGCAGCGGCGGCTCCAGGCACCAGCGCTCCAACCATGTGCCTGGGCGGCAACCCATGGGGGTTGCCCTGCCAGTCCCTGCGAGGGTGGCAGTCAGGCAGCCTTTGGTGACTTGCCTGTGGGAGGTTCACCAGTCCCGCGGATTCAGCGGCAATTCGTCAGTGGGTACGCTGAAGCCGCGGGACCGGCGGCCCTCCTGCAGGCAAGCCGCCGACGGCAGCCTGCCTGCCGTGCTTGGGGTGGCAAAAAAGCTAGAGCCGCCTCTGCCTTTGGGTTTCTGATCCTATATATTTCCCTGAAGTGGGTCCCTTAACTAAACTCCATTGTATTAATTTAGTTGGAATAAATGGGCCAAATGGCTTAACATAACCCAGTCTCTGTCCAGCATTAAACAGTGTTAAACAATGTCTGAAGTTTAATATACAGAGACCTCTGCCTGCTCAGTATTAAAAAAATATTTTAAACCTTGTATTAAAGATAAAAAAAGTTAAAGCATTTGAAAGATAAAATATTAAGTGAGGCTTTCGTTTTAACAGCATCCTTTAGCTGTACTGCATCTGACACCCCAGAACTCTACGGTGTTCTAAAAACCAATCCAGTCAGAAATTTGTATCTTGCACCAATGTATTATGTTTATCTTGCAATAATAACCATAGGCTAACACCTTCGGTATTTTGAGCTTAGACTCCTAGGTCCATATTCAGGCTTCTAAAATTACAGCTTGATCCTGCAAAGTGCTGGGCGCTCCACCTTGATCCCGCAGAGCACATAAGCATGTGTTTAACTTAAAACGTATTTAAAATTAAGCATGTAACCAGAGCACCCGCACTTTGTGGAACAAAGCCCTAAAAGTGGCCTGAGCACCTGCTACCCCCATTTTAGGAGAATATTTGGGTTCTGCCCTTCTGTGAATCAGGCTACTTTGCTTAGGTGCTTCAAGTGTGTATTATGGAGCCTAAGTTTAAGCAGCCTGCCTTGAAAATTTTGGCCATGGACTTTTAGTTGAACTTTGGGATTGTATGAAATGGTGGGGGATGATATTTCTACTGTATAACTAATGTCCAAGCAGTGGAGGTTTGGGGTATTAAATCTTCTACTATTGTGTAGTAATGTTTTGTGCTTCTGAACAGCTAAGTGATCAGATGCCACATAGGCACGTGCGCGCAAATATATATAGTAAAACTATTCAGATGCCCGCTTAAGCACAGAACTCATCTCTGGTTACAATCCAGACCAATAAAAATGTTGTGTCAGTGGAGATGACACTTAGAAAATTCTATTGATAAGGATAAATCCATACTGTGTATTTTAGTGTTTGACATTTTCATTCATAATGGTATATTTCCTTAAATAGAGTAACAGTTCAGAAGGGAAGTACAGTAAATAAATTGCAACTTCATTGGAGTGAAATTCAAGGCTGCGCACATGGCTACTGCATCGTGTAAGTCAAGTCCCACTCAAGCTCTATTTTGAGGATGTCAGTGGTTCATAGGCTTTGTGCAGAGGTGAATTTCACCCTAGATATGAGAAATGACTGCAAACAGCAGTTCCACCAAGGCAACTGTCCTGTGCATCTTTTGCAGAGTGTTTTTATGGATTTACTCTGCTTTTAATATACTATATTAGTACAGTAATATCCCAAATAGGATCTAGTAACATTAGACAATAGGCGTATGGAAGGCTTGAATAAATTTGAGACAGAGGTGTGAGAGTCCTTCTGCATAGTACAGGGCACAGGATATCTGGATTATATAGGTTTGCTTTATTTGCCAAGGGAACTGAAACAATTTCCAAGCAACAGAAAAGCTGGTCAGTAGCACCATCTGCAGGCTGCAGAAGAGGACATTCTCCCACATACTGTATCAGTCAAGACAGGGCCTTGAAAGGAATAGGGAGTTAAGATCCTGTGTCCAAGTATAAGATACACGATGGAGTGGATGAGAGAAGGAAATAGCAGCATCCTCTAATGGTCCCTGCATTGTTACATGTCTCCTAGTCCCTTGTTGAGACTGCATGCGAACACCTTGGGGTATTTGGGGGGCAAATGACAGGCTGGAAATGAGGGAGAGAAAAGGACACAGAGTTGCTCTATGTAGTATTCCATCATTTCCTCAGCAACCCAGTAGGGAAATTCCCCTGTTAGTTAATGCTGATCCCTTAAAGTGCAGGTAATTGTGTAATGACAGCTCTGCTCCAGAGGGAGCCATCCTGCCAGAGGAAGGAGATCAGAAGAATACCCTGACATTTTCCCATTAGTTCTCAGGTCATCTCTGGGGTTGGATGGCGCTTTTTTGGGCCCACAGATCCTTTCATCCACCTCCCCATCCCCAACTAATTAGCATTAGCTGTAAGATTCAGCATGAAGCTTTTGTTGTTTGTAGGGGTGATGAAGCCCTCTGAAATTAAATGTTGTCCCTCAGGCTGTTTTAAGCAAGCGTACTCTGTGATACGAAATAATTCCTTGGAACGAAAGAGAATTGGACAGGGATTAGGCACTTCAGTGAATTAACTCTGCTCTCCTTCTTCCCATGAGCAGTTCCATCAAAGTCAGCTGAGACTTCTGGCATAAATCAAGTGAGCACGATTTGGCCCAAGGAGAACCGTACTGAACTAAGATTCAAGGTAACGACACTTTGGGCTAATGGTGCACTCAGACGAGCGAGATGTTACCGTTTCTAAACCCATGCAGCCCTGCTGCTAATGGGATTTATAATCCATGGTCATTATCAGGACTGCATCTGCTAGGTTCTAATTATCCCTAATACTAAAAACAATGTGCATAAAACTGCTTTCCTATGAGATACTGTCCGATTTATGCTCCTTTGATGGTTTAATAACATTGCACTGAGCTCAGTGCTGTCTTGCCTTTTTCTCTTCCACTGCTTGAGGTTTTTCCTTTTCTTGCAGCAGATGGCACTCTTTAGTTCTGTTTCAAACTCTCTCCTTCTGGAAGTTTCTCTGGGAGATTCTGTTTTAAACTACTCTCGCCAATTTTACATCCGTATTCTCCATGAAGCTTCATGAAAGCTTGTAAAAGGCCATTGACTCAGAAATGAAGCCGGCAGTGTGTTTGGACTCTGCGGCTCCCTCCAGCAATTGCACACAAATTGTGAAAAGTCTCGGTAAGCCCTGGCAACAGGGGCTGATAATGACTTTGCAAAAATGCTTCTGATGTTTTGCGTCTCCATGTAGATCAGCAACACTGAAACTCCCAGCAAGGCCCCATGGGATTCTAATTAATCCCGTAAATTTGTGTATTCTTTATAGAACACAGCAGGGAAAGGAACCCCTTGTATGTTCTTAAAGGCACCTTTTATTTTGTAAACATAGTTCTGATTTGCATATTTTAATCTCCGTGGTGGTGTTTTGATCTGTTGTTTAGTATAATTAGAGCAAAAACAACAATAAAATGAAGGCAGCTATCCCCACTTGTGCAGGTGTTTGACACAGAGGCATGAAAGCTAAAGACAATAGAGTAAATGATACAGCATCATTGACTAGTCCATTCATTGTGTATCCAAATAAGGCAGGCTTGTATCTAAACATACTTCTTCACTGCTGAGAAAACCCAGTTGTGTAAAGTGAAATTAACCTAATCACAGCAATAGGCAGGGACATGCATATTATCACTATTTTTCCTCCTCTCTCACTCTGTCTGCTGAGGTGCTGTTGACCATAATTGTAGGACAGATTGCACAATGGGTTCACTTCTGTAGCCATCGTGGTGAGTGGTACCTGGGTAAGATGAGGAAAATGGTAATAAATGAGTGTTGATAAGGCACTTGGCTGAAGTGGCTGCTGGAAAAAGCAGCAACATAAAAAGAGCCAGTGTGGGTTTTGGAAAGACTCTGCAGGCTGGCAGTTAGAGGGGAAGATTTAAGTCATTGGGTTTGTTTTTAAGATTGAGCCACTCTTTTATGACCTCATGCCTCAGTCAATCTAGCAATAAGATGGGGGTAAAATCAGGGACCTTTTTGAAAAGCAAACATTGCCTCTGGAATAGAGAAAAAATGAAATTCTGTCCATGCAGAAGAGAGAGGTTTATAAATTGTTTTGTATGTTGTTTATAATTCTTCTCAGTATTTGTTTTTCCTGTGGACATTTTACTTTCCAGGGGTCTACAGAATCGCACAAAAGTGTTTAGCTAAACAGTTGTGGGGTGTGTGTGTGTGTGTGTGTGTGCATTTTCAGACTTTACTGCTGCAGTATAATTCAGAGCTTTGCAGCGCCCAGCTTGGTTTCCGTAGCTGCTGATATTCCTTAAATTTTGGATGCGCTGATTCTTATGGGTTATTTGTTTGTTTTTTATGCTGGGCTTTTATTATTATTTTTCCCCACCTTGCAAAGGACATTGAGCTAGGTTTAACTAATTACCTGGAAGCTCTTCTTCTTAGGAGAAATTGTTATCTGTGGAGTACAGAACAAGACAGTTCTCCTCCATAAATCAATCCTGGGATTTTATTAGTGTTTATGTAACCTCAGTTTATGTGCTATAATTCTTTGCTGTGTTGCATAGAGTAATTCCCAGAGAGGATGTTTGTGCTTTTTTTCCTTATAAATTCTTTTAGTGCAAGCTTTTGTTATGACATCTCTCTTCCCCCCCCCCCCCACACACCCTTTCTCCCCCCGCTCTCTTTTGGAAACACTTGATTGCGTTTTACTGACTGAAGTTTATAAATCAAATCTGTATCTGTTATGTACACTGCATGAGATACAATGCCTTTAAGAGGGAAGAATGTTTAACTTTTTCATTGACTTTTTTAATGTGTACAAAGAGAAGAAACTGTCCATTTTTAACTAAAATAAGAATTCTTATGTGAAACTGATCCTTCCTGTTAGATATCACTGATTGTACCCGTGTTCCCTCTGTCAGAACACCGTTCATAAGATAACTGGAATAATGAGAGGTTTAAAAAATTCTGATATCAGGAAGGTACAAACTATAAATTAAGCATGAAATGCAAAGATCGTTTGTCGGATAGAGAATCCTACAAGTTGAAACAAAGTAAGGACCTGATTCTACAAGCAGGCACATGCTTACCTGTATGCATATTGAAGTCAGTGGGAGTGCTTGCATCTGTCAACTAAGGTACGTTCACAAGTATTTTCAGGACTGGAGCCTAAAACAGGAAGGATCATTGTGACTGAATGCACCCCTGTATTCACACCTTACACATCATTGTAATAATCTTTTTGTATAAAATATGCCTTGTGACGTATTCATTTGAAAACTAATAACTCACTGATCAATAATAATAATAATATGGTACGTGCATAGTAACATTATATGTAGAGTTATAAGCATAAGATGAAATTGGGTCTGAAAAGTGTTTCCCAGACATGGCTGGATAAAGCTGTTTCTCAAATACAAAGGACAAGCTGTAGCTTCTAGCCCCAGGTGTCATCCAAGTTGATGGGCAATCGCCTGTCAAGTGACCATTCTTTGGCAAGGAATGGGGGCAGGAAGAAAGATCTGCATTTTAGCAATAGTATGAAACCTCTTTTGCCCCAAAATTCCTAGTCTCCATCCTCACCTTTATCTAGGATTAACCCTCAAGAAAATGCATTTCAAAGGAGAACTAGACTAAAAAGTGAAGGGCAAAAACCTTAAGGTGCCAGTCTCTTTCATCTAAGAAGACAAAAGAAACAGCCTTTGAACTTTGGGAACAGATCCTGTCCTGAGAATTTGGTCAGCAATGTTCTTGGGGACATGTAGCACTAGAAAGCATTTTCTCTCTCTCCCTTGTAACCATTTGTGACTTTAATGCCTTGTACTTGTACTCACTTAAAATTTCTCTCTTTGTAGTTAAATAAATTTGGTTTCTTTAATCAAACTAATTCAGTGTTGTAAACTGTTTGGGTAAATCCATTTGAAGTAGCAAATTGTTGTATATTGTGCCCTTAGAGGGGCAAGAGACCTAAAATGTCTGAACTTTCCAGGAGAAGGCTGGACAGTGCAGAACACACCGGGGAAAATTTGGGGGGGAAATTCAGAACTGGGAGTATGTTGGGGTCACCCTGCAAGTGGTAACCAAGGCTGGTGGAAGCCAGTGTATGACTGGAGTGTGCTGTCAGGCAGCAGCAATACCCAGACACCTCGGGGGTGACCTGTTTGCTGTTTGGCTGTTCGTGAGGGGCTCAGGTTGGGAGCTACAGCAGCAAAACATGAGTGACACAGGGCCTCATTGGTCTGGACTGCACCCTGGAAAGTCACAACCACATGCCCAGTCACCAAAATATGGGCCTAATTCTTAGCTAGTGTAAATCAGTTGTAGTCTCCACTGAAGTCATTCCATAACAACGTTCAGTTTTCCTCACCCATGTCTATTGAGCTATAGTAAAGGTAGCTACATAAGAGTGCAAACAATGTCCTTCATTTGCCTGCAAAAATCAGAATTCATGATTCTGAATTTCTCTGCTTCAGCTATGACCATGAGGCGTAGTTCATTCTTCATGTGTAGTCAGTTCCTTGCCTGTCTGCTAAGATGACCAACATGGTGGTAAATTGCTATCTGCTCTGTGATGCTGACTATCTACTCTGTGCTATCTACTCTGTGATTACTTGCCTGCAAGTAACTGAGCTGAGATCAACTCTTTTCGCCCAGACCCCCCAGCAGCCATTAGATGATAACTTGTGGTGTCTGCTGACTGGGGCTGGAGTCAACCCACCAACTTAGAAGCACAAGTGATTTCCCCTTGCCAGTCTACTGAACTGCCAAGGGCATAAGTGCCCTACTTTCAGACATTTGGGATATTAAGCACTCAGATTTTTTTTTTTTCCAACACACACCCATTCATTTCCTCCAGCTCTGAATTTCCTTGCAATTATGATGGGTCAACTGATTAGTGCTATCAACATGCCCATTTTTTGTGCTTCATAGTGTTTATTCACTTCTCAAGCGCATTTTCTCCAGATTATTTAACGTTAATCACATTGCCACTGCTTTTTGCGTGCAAATTAGGGTGATCAGACAGCAAATGTGAAAAATCGGGATGGGGTGAGGGGGTAATAGGCACCTATATAAGACAAAGCCCAAATATTGGGACTGTTCCTATAAAATCGGGACATCTAGTCGCCTGAGTGCAAGTGCACCTTTGAGGCCTGTTGAGTGAAGGCATCAGAGTTAACCAATTCAAATCAAGGCTTGCAGTTTGCTGCTTACTCAAAATCTGTCACTCACTCCTTATTTGCCCAGCTTTAATCAATCACAAATGAAACAAGGGAAGGGAGAGGGCACGTGTATTTGATGATGATGTCTTGGGGCCCAGGAAGACCTTGTTGTGAAGAAGTGGCAGTCTTTCAGAGAGCCATCATTGCTTACAGGAATCTGTAACATATTTATGGACAGCCTGCCTTCTCCCCCCCCTGTAAACACATGAAAGAAACATGAGAGAGCATTAAACAGTGGAAGACAAATCATGGTCAGAATAAATATACAGTTTGCTGGCAAATTTAAAAATATGCTTGTGGATTCTAATAGCTGTGGGCAACAGTTGGATATTTATTGCAACCAAGTCTGACTGTGATTTGCTATGTTTATAAAACAGTTTTTAATACTACTTTTCTTTTAAAATGAGTTTTTAATTAAGAATAATTTTTTAGGATTTGTTTCCTGAGTACAGATGGCTGAACACTGCAGGGGTGCCTGGAGAGGAGAGGAAAATGTGCTTGTGGGCGTGTTTTAAAAGAGCTCCCAGATGGAGTGTATCGAGTGAAATTTAAACCATTGCCCTGTGAACTACAAGTGTGATAAATAGAATCAGTCAATCCACAAGCCATGGTGTGGGGAACAAAAACAGATTGATAGAGATGCGTTATGGAGGGAAGTAGGTCGTACAGTGCCCCCACAAAAGACTGAGGCATAGTGATGTGACCAACCTCAGAGTTCTGTTATAAGGAGTATGTGTAATACTTAATTTGCACCATTAACCAACCAATACTAGTACCAACAGATCTGTAACCTTTTGCTGTCCCTTATCTCCTCCAAAGTGTAGTAGTCACACAGAGAGGGGATGAAAAAAGAGACATGCAAGACAAAACGTTGGACCAGCTTCTGAAAACATGGAGACCTTGGAGGCTTACACCCTGGTTCCTTTTCAGAATTTTGTGCAGTTCAGTGTTCAAAACCCATAGATTTCCTTAGAAGGATTTGTTAGTACAACTCTTCATCTGTGTTTAAGAACTGTAACTCACTGAGTAAACGGTACATGATTTTTTTGGAAGATACAGCTGAACAGGTGAAGGAAATCAAGAAAATTTTAATTGCTCCAAGGATCTGAGATGTCCCAGGCTCTGGGAAACAATTTTCAGCTAAAATTGGAATCTGTGAACATTGACTCATACTGTGGGAAAGTGTATATTTGTTTTCTAACTTATAATCAAACGTTGCAGCAGCCTCTTCTAATTAAACTGCTGAAGACATTGAAAGAGGAATTCTTGGCTTACTAAAGCTTGCAATCGGGTGCTTTTGTCTTTTTGTCAATAATGTCTATAGACTCTTGCTCTCTGGGCAAACAACTTATGGAATAAGTCATGGCTATTTGTCACGATTGCTTTCTTCACTTACATGGAGCTAGCACACAAGGCAAAGTAGATGTGGAAGTACATCGTTTCACCTGTCCCAGTCTTGGCTTGAAAAAAGGAATAGTTCTTGAAGCTCTGGAGTCCAGGCCTTTAGTGTTGCTCTATTGAAATAAAATTTACATTAACTTGGGTAACCAAAAGTCAGTGTTCATAACGTGACATTCTAAACCAAATCCATCTCTTACAGCTAGCTCTAATATTAATAACAATGCATAAGAAAAACATCTGAAATAAAACTGCAAGTTTTATCTTTGGCCTCTGTGCATCAGCTTCTGTGACTTATTCCTATTACATCCATTTTGCCCCTTTATCTCTTTCCTTTAGTCTCTACATTGACCCTCATTGTGACATTACTATACCTTCCCCAAAAATGAAATCCGGCTAACACCAATCAATTTTCTTGCCTCTGTGTTGGTGAGAGGCTTGGATTCTTGCCCTCCCTCTGAGTTTTTCCTTCCCTAAGGGGGGCATCCACTCCAAAGAACAGACTCCTTGCCTAAGGCAGTTGTCAATGAACCTTTCTGTAACCAGTTAGGGTTCAAAGCATTTTCTATTTTAAATTGAAAACTTTTCTCTGTTAATGTCATCTGCTGCTCTTAGCTTCCCCCCCCCCGCCCCCCCCCCAACATTCCTCCCTATACAAACTAAATCAAAAAAGGGTTAATGCTTAATGGAAACGTTTGGAAGTATATCTCCCCAAAATAATGAGAGCCTCAAAACTCTTCTGTACTATCTGAAGCCTTAGTACTAGGTATCAATAGCTATCTAAGTAATTTAGATTCTTTTGAAACTCCTGCTCTGATTTCTTAAGGAGTTAGGTGCACAAATCTCTCTAACTTTTAATGTGAAAAATCCAGCCGTACTCTCAGATTTAAGCACTAGCATTTTATGCTGGCAACAATCCCGTGTTAATGGTGATAGTTTATCCAAAATCACTTGAGAAGAGCTTTGTTTTATTTATGTTCTATAGCTTATAGATATATTTTCCCCATGCATTTGTGGGTTAAATAAATGTAGTGTCACTTGATAAAGCTATTTCCAATATGGATCTCATTGTTCAAATGTCGGTGTTTTAAAATTAGGTAAAAGAGTTTTAAAACAGATTTTTATAATGGGATTAGTAATGGTTTGTTGGTTAGTCTGATAATGGGGTGATGAATTGTGAACTTTCAAAAATATTTTTGTATAGAAGGTTTTGGGATTTGTTTGATATAATGTATCCAATTTTTTTCAGTTTAAAATAATATTGTTTACTTCCTCCTTTCTGATCACTCCCCCTTTTTCTCCTTTGCATGGAGAGGCAAATAGAATAAAATTGGGGCCTGTTTAAAAGGCCTGGTTTCAGAGTCACTTTTTTTCTCTGAAACAAGTACAAATATTTTGCTATTTTAATTGCCCCATCTACCGATTTCTGTTGTAATGGAAGCGCGTATGTATGTATTCAAAGAATCCTTCCATGCCCTTTTGTGGGAATTGTTGAATTTTTGTGTGTTGTCTCATCCACCTTCCTCCATCTCTCATATCTCTGAGCAGATCAGAATCCCTCCTGAATTGGTCAGAAGTGTCACCAAGCATGCGTTCAGCCTTGAGGACTATGTTACCGCCACAGCACTCTTTTTTTTTTTTTTTTTTTATCTCTAGCTCCAAGAGCAAGTGACCAGTCAGCTTCAGACAGATTTCTCAGCCTGGCAGTGCGTTGTCACTACTAGATTGTTTAACCAGCTTATGTGATTAACATTGTTCCTTTACAGAGTGCACAGAAGGTCTTCAGCACTTCAAAGGTCTGCAGTTCCATTTTGGAATATTTGCAAAAGATTTTAGCTTTGGAGGCATAATGGGAAATACATGTGCACCTGTATAGCTTTCGCCAAAAATGGGTTAATGTAACAGACTCAGACTTCTGATAGAGAAAAGTAGGAAAAACTATTTCCATCATGATAAATAAAAATGCATTAAAAGAAATTTAGTCATGGGAATAAAAGCTAAAGAAACATATGCTGCATTGGAATGGTTTATATTAGTGTCTTTAACTCCTGTGTTTTGGAATAACTCCCAGATGAAGGATTATGCTGAACGTAGGAATTAATGGTACTAATGTAAGCCATTCCTTGTAGCATGCATTTTTACCTTTGATTTTTCTAGGCATGTAGTGAACAGTCGGTAATGCAGCAAAGCTGTGTATTATATAGACTGTGATTAAAACTTAGTACTAACAAGTGTTGCTTTGGGCCAGGTTTAAGACAGCTGGGAGAAGCTTTGAAAATCCTTGAATATCTTTGTTACCAACAATAAAGATCCTGACCTGAATTTGTGGAAACTCAACACCTCAATGTGAAGGATAATTTTGCTTGTGTGTACTTAAAGGTGAACAGACTAGTACCAGCCTGAAAACCACAGCATGTCTCAAAAGGCCTTTCGCAAAATGCCTCGGTTGTGGTATAAACCAGAGTATACAAACTGCACAAGACTCATTGCAGTTGACAAAGAGAGCTTCAAGCGGAGGAAAATTAATATTAACGGTGTTTTATGGTTGAGGTCATCCTTTGAGAAGTGAGCAGTAACAGTTGGCTCTTGTCTCTGAGGATCTCCTGTTTCCTAGGAGTTTTGTGCCAGTAACCTTTCCTGAGTAAAAGTTTGAATCCCAAGCCAGTTTGCTTTCCATTACACTAGTTCCACCATAGAAATTATATGAACTGCGTCAAAGGATGATTAATTGATGGATGTTCATTTTCCTCTGCTTTATAACTTAACAATTCTATTACCTTTTTGCTCACATTGATGGTTTTACTCAACGATGGTGATGAGGTAGGGTGGGATTTCCAGAAGTGTCTAAGTGAGTTGTGAGCACAAGTCTCTTCCTTAATGATTCTAAAGACCCCGACCAGGTTTGGGGCCCCTTTGTACTAGGTATGATACAAACCTATAATAGGACATGGCCCTTGCACAAAGCGCTTGTAGTCTACAGTATGTATAAACCTGCCTCGTAGTTGCATTAAACAACTTCTGTAAATACATTATGCAGATACATAATGGTTTACAGAATTGGTCTCTAAGACGACTCTAATGGTTTGTTTTTTGCCACCATTTAAACACCAGTTAAATAAATACAAACAAAAAATGTTTTCTGGCAGGAAACAGCTTGAAGTTTGTTGTTTATAATTTTGTTGCTTATAATTTTATGAAACCTTCACTTGTTAGATTAAAATGTTCCAGGTCCGATCTTGGCTCCACGGCTGACTTTATTCATTTATTGATTTAAATAAGTTTGTACTCAATGGTCCAGCTGTTTTTGAGGGTGAAGGGGAAAGAGAGCCACTTTTAGCATGATATAATTTGTTCGATTTCTTCAACAGCTCTACGTCTCAGGGTTGTGAGTTTGACCCTTGAAGGGACCATTTGGGGGTTTAGTTGGGGATCAGTCCTGCATTGAGCAGGGGGTTGGACTAGATGACCTCCTGAGATCCCTTCCAACCCTGATAGTCTAAAAGATATTCCCTGCCCTGAAGCGCTTACAATTCAATTATAAAGCAAGAGACAACACATGAATACAGACATACAGGAGAGGACAAGGAAAGAATAAAACTTTATTGCTCAGCGTGATAGCTAGGCAGCAGTCTCAGTGCACCAGCAGCCTATCTGTTAGCAAATTTTTGTTAGGCATTTTTTCTGAAACACGCTCTCATTCTATATGATGGCCTGAGGTGTATGTTGTATGAGGCAGTGTCCTGTGTCCTGGACTCATTTTATATGATTTTTCAAAGGTCTGCACTCAGTGAGCCAGGACTCCTTTTTTTGCAAATCATCTGGCAGCCATATGTTCTGGACGCAAAATCTCTCCTCTTGTGATTGTGATTTCAGTGGTGAAGTCAGGGAAAAGTTTTACTATAATTTTTTTTCCACTACTCATCTTTCTCTTCCATCATCTACAATTAAAAAAAAAAAAGAGCTCAAAAAGTAGATGCTTTTGTATTTTATCCATTTTGCTTTATATGTTTTGTTTATCCATTTACAATAAGCAGCCTCCCTCCGGCCCCAAACTTTGAAATGGAATCTCTAACTTTGCTAAAAGGAAAAAGCTTCTTAGTTTCTGGACTTATCCTGGAATTATAGACTGGATTTGCTTCGTGGAAATACAGGCTTAAAAATTACCTAAGGTAAATGGGTTTGCACTGCTTAAAGAGAACTGGGAATGATGACTGCATTTAACCTATCTGCCAGAACTAGAGTGTGCGTTTCAGGCTTCCTGGAAGTTTTCCCATGTGCTTAAGTACTGAACCAGGACTTCAGCTTTAGAGCTTGAAAAACATGCATCAATAAGTGTCTAGACAGAACTCAGGTTTCATTAGTGGTTCTCAGCACGGGGCCTCTGACACTTAGTTGAGCAGTTTAAATTCTGTCCTTTTGGTGAGAGCGCGCACACATTTGTTGATTACTGCACCTTTTAGATCTCTTCCTAACACAGCCAGTCTCTTTGCTAAATGGTCAGAAATAATTAGGGATACAGATTCGTTTCACTCTTAGCAAGGGTGCATGTGTCTTGCTGTGATACTGAGCTACGTGCCATAATGTGCATGCAGTGTACTATGTGGTTTGTATTCAAACTGTTTCTGGATGTTGCTCATTTACAATGTAATACTCCAAGAGCACAAGACCAGCAATGTCTAAGCCAGGAGTT
This sequence comes from Chelonoidis abingdonii, assembly GCF_003597395.2. Lineage (NCBI taxonomy): Eukaryota > Metazoa > Chordata > Testudines > Testudinidae > Chelonoidis > Chelonoidis abingdonii. The sequence goes on from NC_133788.1 coordinate 10,314,294, forward strand.
TCTTGGCAGAATTAGTGACCTTAGGTGTAGGCATGAATTTCCATTGACTTGGCTAGAAATGGCATATGCATGAGTGAGAGGAGAGTAGGGCTCCCAAATGGAAACTCTTGGTAACTGTGCAGTGCTGCAGATATTCTCGAGTACTATGGATGATTGGAAAATATAATGGAGATCAGGGCTGAATTGAAACTATCTAGAGACCTAGGTTTACCATGATGTACCCCATTTGCTGTTGCCCTGACTTGGGCGGGTGGTGGTATTTCTTTTCCTTGTCTGTAAAATTAGTATAATAGTACTTCCTTTCCTCGCAGAAGTTTGAGAGGATAAATTAATCAAATGTATATGAGGTCCTCAGATAATACCACGATGGGACCGTATAGGTACCTGGGTAGATAAACAATGAGCATTATTGACCATTTATGCACTGTATACATATCTAAACAACACTAATTAGATACACTTCATAAATTGTGTCTCAGCAAGTACTAGGCTCAATATAAAAACTAAGATGGTTTCGCTTTTGGGGGTAGCCTCTTTCTTGATCATTCCAAAGAACTGGTCTGTAATCTCATAATAATGCAAGAGTGCTCTACAATTTCCAGGTATCCTCCTAACACGCCTCTCTAAATTTTCTTTGTTACCTATATTGTATATATGTGTTTTAACAAATGTTCTGGATGGGCCCAGCATTTGTTGAGCTTTATTTGTGTTAAAGCTTGTGCGACAGTAGGTTTGTCTTAACGTGCTTGGCAAATCTTTCCGAAACTTATTTGGTATAAACAGAGGTGAGTGAGGTTTTAATTTTGGATGATCTCTTACTACAAAACTAATACATCTTCCTTCTCAAATGTCTGGCATCCTCAAGGAAAGCGCCCCACAATTTTACTTGAGTGGTTAATAATCCCCAGGCTGATTTGCATAAAATCAACACCTTCCTCCCACCTGTCACAGCTACCTACAGAAGAGAAGGTGGTAAATATTATCATAACTGTAGAATTCATAATGTGGATACCAAAGCTTTGCCATTGTCTCCCTGACGGTGGAGAGAGGCTGTAATATCAAATGACTTTGCAGGTACAGTTCCAGCTAATCCTCCCTAACCTGAAAAATAAAAGATTCTGAACATCTTTAATATTTATGCTTCACAAGGCTGTTATCCTTTTAGCTAGTCCCATTTCTCCATATTCTGTCACGGGTTCAGTTATACTACGTTGGTTTAGTGCTAACTGGGGAGATTAGAGATGCTTTGATTGAGGCTGTCAGCTAAAACTGAGTCAGCATCTGTATACTGTCGCCCAGTTGCCCAAAGAACTTTGCTTTTTTTTTTTTTTTTTTTTTTTTTTCTCTGTATTGCTCATCCTATTAGATACAAAAGCCCTTCTCACCTGGCTTTTGCGTTGGAGTCAGTTAACTCCTAAAATAGCTCATATAACACACATAATAATGGCAGCGCTAATCTTTTGGGCAAGCTCAATACAGTGACTGCTTCTGACCTTAAGGACAAAGGGGACTGTTTATCTTTGCTGCACATGGTTTCTAGGACTTTGTCCAGTCATTTGCAGCGGAATTCGTCACAGAGATGATGGGTGATTTGCCCTGGATACACATTTTGTACCATGGCTCCATATGGGATGTCCTTGTGTTACGCCTGCAAGACTGAACAGAGCTTCAGGTGAGTTAGATGGCAAAAATATATATGCTCAAATAACGGCATCTTATGTAAATATAGATATGAAAGAAACAGAGTGAAGGCGAACACTTCACATTTAACTGCTCTTGTGCTATAATTGCTACTTTTTCACCAACAAGTTGTATACAAGCAGCTCTGCAGTCTGGAGACTCTTCCAACAGTAGTCACATTTCGGTGTGCTAACAAAGGAGCATTAGCCTTGAGACTGAACTCCCTTCTGGCTGCATCTGTTATTGTGTGCAAGCACCTACAGTTGAGAGTTTTATTTTGTCTCCCTTGTTTTGGTCCCCCTCTCCCATGAAAGGGTATTATTTAAAGAAGGAAATTAAACTGAAAACTGATAGATTAAAATAGTATTAAGGATTTGCTATAAATCCACAAAAGCAAGAAAAATGTTGCTTCTGGGCTAAGATCTTGCAAGTTAAATCTCTGCTTGAATTGCATTTTTACATCTGAAGAATAAAACTCTTTGAAGCAGGGGCTGTAATGGAAACACTGGCAGATCATTAACTATAACAGTGTTAGTTGGTACTGCGATGATAAGATTGTCAAAAATGGTCAGTAAAGGAGTCAGGTGTCATGTATGTTTGTCCTAAATATTTAGGTCTTTTAACATAATGATTAATACATGCAGCTGAACATCATATCCAGATGGTCAATACACATTCTTCATGGAACTCTTTGAAAAACTCTAGACTTGCAGCTGAATGGCATAATAATAATGGATTTAAATAGGTGATACATTGATTGCATCTGAGAAAATGGAGATTTCTCTTGTAAGCAATTTGTCCAGTTATTTTTGTCTTTTAAATCAGCACATTTTCTCCTAGTCAATTTCTGGTTCAGTCATACTCTGATGACACTGCCAAACATTCCATTTTTCAGTCCACTCTCTGCACCCTCCCTGTCGCACCCCCATCGCTTGGTTCTTATTTTGTTTTGGGTTTTTTTTCCTTTTTTGTGCATATGCCTTTTTTTACTCTATTTTTACAGTTTTGGTTCATCTCGTTTTCTTTGCTCCTCCCTTTCTTCAAAATGAAGTTCATGCAAGCTATGAGGAAGGCTTTGTGAAGTCTCCTGGTGAAGCAAATTTCATGCTGGTTTTTTTCCCTAATGGTGTTTGTTATAATAGAAATTGATCTCTTCCCTTTGCTTTCCTGCTGAGTGGTTATCTTCTTCCATTGTTGGCTTGATGGTTCTGTGGAACTTTTATGTAAATGGCATTCTCATTGTCTCTTAAAGTACCTTGGAAATACCTCCAAGACTAACCACATTCCTTTGTCTAGTACAGCGTAACTTTAAGAGTATAACTCCCAATAGGTTTGTCATTTTGAATACAACACACAATAAAATTCATGATCAATGTATTAGTATTCTATTGATATCTTACGTGACACCTTTTAGTTGCATCCAAAGAAGTGGGCTGTAGCCCACGAAAGCTTATGCTCGAATAAATTTGTTAGTCTCTAAGATGCCACAAGTACTCCTGTTCTTTTTGCGGATACAGACTGACACGGCTGCTACTCTGAAACCTTTTAGATAGAGGATATGACATGAGTGAATTAAGGTAAACTGTACTGGTCAGGCCTGCTGAAACTCACTACCAGATACCAGTGAGGCCCCCACGATCTTGCACTAGGATGATGTTAGGGTCATGCTATGTTTTAAAATACCTCCCTCACTCTTAGATAAATCTAAGGAAAGATGACACTTAGGACCCAACTTTCTAAAGCAAGTTAGAAGCCCCTCCTAGTTACTTTTTCATTAAAAAGAAGCGTAGAATGCATCTTCAGAGTGTACTAATGACTTCAGCAGTAATAAATTAGGTTAAGGGTTGTGTGTGATGGTATCACTGTAGCCAACACTGCTTTCATTTTCTATTTTTAAATGAAGCTGAAGTCATGTCTTGGTACAGTGAGAGAGCCTTCCTCAGAGGCCAAAGAGAGAAGAAAAGTTTTGATGTCTGGCAATGTTGGAGAATAGGAAAGTTGATGTAAATTTCAGGTCATTAGTAATCTCTGGAAATAGGTCATGATCAAAGGCAATCAGTCAACCAACCAGGGGCTGATGAAGTCATATTGTTCTCTTGGGGCATTACAGTAGATCTTTGTACATGTTCATGATGTCACTAAATTTGCTAAATAGGGTTGGAGAATGGGACAAGGGATTTTGTGAAAAGGGAGGAGGTTTTTTTTTAAATCTACATTTCCATATGCTTTGCATCTCCCCTTCTGTATGTATAACATCACCTTCTTGACACGTTGCCATAATCTATTCCCAACAAGCTACCCAATAGAGAATAAATGTAACACGTTAGGACAACACAAATACTGTACATTCTGTACAATTAAAGGGAGGTATTTGGGTATTAACAATACAGTAGGATTAAGGCATACAGTAAAAATCCTACAATCATGGAAATGTAGCACTAGAAGGGACCTTGAGAAGTCATCAAGTCCAGCCCCCCTTCTTTGTTTTAAAATCTTTGTATCATGTTTGTTGTGCTCTTCTCTGGACTCTTTCCGTTTTTTCCACAGCTTTCTTAAAATGCAGTGCCCAGAAATGGACACAATACTCCAGCTGATGCTTCATAAGTGCTATGTAGCGCAGGATACTTACTTCCTGTGTCTTACATACGACACTCCTGCTAATGCACCCCAGAATATTAGCCTTTTTCACAACTGTATTACATTAAGTCACATTCAGTTGGTGGTCCACTATGACCCTGAGATCCTTTTCAACAGTATTATCACCTAGCCAGTTATTCACCATTTTCTAGTTTGAGCATTTGATTTTTCATTTGAGTGAACTACTTTCCTTTATTGAATTTCATCTTGTTGAATTCAGATCCAATGTCTAATTTGTCAAGGTCATTTTGAATTCTAATCCTGTCCTCCAAAGTGATTGCAAACCCTCCCTGCTTGGAATCATCTGCAAATTTTATAAAGGTTCTCTCCACTCCATTATTCAAGTCATGAATGAAAATATTAACTAGTACTGAACTCAGGATACTTTCTCCCCAGTTTGACAGTTAACCACTCAAAACTATTTTTTGAGTACAGTTGTTCACTCAGTTTTACACTTATCTTAGTCATTTCATCTAGACCTCATTTCCTTAGTTTGTTGATGAGAATATAATGTGGAACTCTGTCAAAATCTTTAAAATTATGATTTATCATGTTTACTGCTTCCCCATCCACAAGGCCAGTAACCCTGTCAAAGGAGGAAATTAAGTTTGTTTGGCATGATTTGTTCCTGACAAGTCTTGTAATCTTACCACTCTGTAGATGCTTACAAACTGTGATTATTTAATAATTTGTTCCAGTATTTTTCCAAATATTGAAGTGAGGTAAACTGGTCTATAATTTCCTGGACCTCTTGTTCCCATTTTTTTAAAGATAGGTACTGTGTTTGCCCTTCTCCAGCCCTTTGGGACATCACTTGTCTTGCGTGAGTTGTCGAAGATAATCACTAATTGTTCTGAGATTGCTTCAGCTCCTTCCTTAAGTAACCTACAAGGAATTTCATTGGACCTGCTGACTTGAATACATGTAACTTATTCTTTAACTAGTTAGTGCCCTATTTTGGCTTGCATTACTTCTCCCTTGTTGTTAATATTAATTGTGTTGAATAACTGGTCACCATTAATCTTTTAGTGAAGATTGAAGCACAATAATTATTGAACACCTCAGTCTTAATGTAATTAGTTATTAGCTTTCATTCCCTGCTAAGTAGAGAGCCTACGCTTTTCTCCATCTTTCTCTTGCTTCTACTATATATAGAAAACCTCTTCTTGCCTTTTATGTCTTTTGCAGTGTGCATCTCATTTTGTGCCCTAGCCTTTCTGATTTTGTACCTACATGCTTGTGCTGTTCTTTTGTACCCTTCCTTAGCAATTCATCCCTGTTTCCACTTTTTATAGGATTTCTTTGATTTTTCAGGTAATTTGAAGAGCTCCAGAAGGAGCCATATTGGCCTCTTCCTTTTCTTCTTATCTTTCTTTTGCATTGGGATTGTTTGAAGTTGTGCTTTTAAATTGTCTCCTTGAGAAACGGCTAGCTCTCTTGAGCGCCTTTTCCCCTCTGAATTTCTTCCCATGGGACCTTACCTACCAGTTCCCTGACTTTGTTTAAATCTGCCTTTTTGAAATCCGTTGTCCTTTACTGTGCTGCTCTCATTCATTCCTTTCCTTCAAATCATGAGATCTCTTATTTCATGAACTGTGACCTTGAGATTTGCAACAATTTCTCTGTGTTAGTCAGAGTCAAGTCTAAAATGGCTGTCTACCTGGTTACTTCCTCCACTTTGTGAAACAGAAATGTTGTCCGCAATACATTCCAAGAGCTTTCTGGAAATTTTGTGTTTTGCCATATTACTTTTTCAATAAATGCCTGGATAGTTTAAGTCCGCCCATTACTTCCAAGTCTTGTATTTTGGATATTTCCATGACTTGTTATAAAAATACCTCATCCACCTTCTCTTCTTGATTTGATGATCTGCCCTGCCATGTCACCCTTATTTTTCTCTTTTTCTTTTTATTAATATTTACCCAAATGCCAGTGTTCTCAATTCTCTAATCTGCTGTCAATATCCCCTTCACTTGATCCAGTTCTTGGCCAGGCACTGATGCTCGTCAGTTGTTGTTGTTTTAACCTAATCCTCTGTAGTTCAGTCATCTTCCTGAATCACTCATCCATCATTTGTGTTATTCATGGACTGAAGTGGTGTTTTTTTTACTCCAGGCTGGTTCTTTGCTTAGTCTGTTGCTTTGCATCTTAATGCTGCCCATATCCCATAGCCTGGCTATGAGATCACTGAGATTGGCCAAGCAGGACTGTTGCCTTTCATCTAATCACTGAGAAGGCCAGCCCTGCATAATGATTTACTGGAAAGGTTATTGTGGTCTGAAATACATCCTTCCCATATGCTATTCTCCATTGTTTGTCTATCTGGTTTAACTAGTTAAGTTTGTGGGTGAACCAAACCCTGCAACCACAGGAACCTTTTCATTAATGTCAACTAACTTCAGCTCAGTAGACAGGACAAGCTTCCATGATAAAACATCACTTCATTGCTTCTTTTCTTTACATAATGTCAATTGCAATCTGTTCGGTCACATATTGCCTCAGACTTGCTCTCTCTACTTATATCATTAAAAGGCCTGGGATACCTTGTGCTTTGTTTGACAGCCTCTAAAGCGTTCCAGCCCAGTCACATGAACTGCAGTGTATTTTTTCTTTAACACATTTCAGACTTTATTTTCAAGCCTTTTGTAGATATATTAAAGCTGCTAATTCAGCTTCTCAGCACCTCCAAGTACCACCGGGAACCATCCTGCTATAACAACTGTGTTGGAGTCTGCTTTTTGTTTGTGGATCATTTTCTAATTATTCTAGGAGTAAAAATGCAGAATAAATAGTCGTTCAAGTACCATTCATTTTTAAATGAGAGTGGGTCAAGACAGCCAAGAATACACATCCTAAGTGTTTCAGTGCGCTAGTCTCTTCCAACTTAATTTAGGTTCTTGAGAGCAGTGAGTAAACACCACATCAATTATTTCCAAAGTGGACATACGTCATCAGTTTACCACATGTTTAAACAGAAATGTGTAGCTAACAATCTTTTCCTAGAAGAAGCTCAGCTATTTGACCTATTTGATAGTTATTGTTTAGAGTGGGGTATTGGGTATCACTTGGATTCTGTTTTCAGTTTTGCCACTGACTTTGAGATGTGCCTTAGTTGACTCATATAAAAAGGGTCTGTAATACTTGCCTGCCTCACAAGAATATAGTGAAGCTGAATCTTTACAATGTCCTTTGGTCAAAGAGATAGTCCTAAACCGAAAACCTAGATCCAAACAAACGGAAACTCCAGAAGGACTCTGATCCCAGACCATGCTTTGATGTCTTGGGCCTATTTCTGGTCTTAACATTAAGAATCAAGGTGGAATTTTAAAAAAATGCTTACAAGAGTTACCTGCCAGTTTCCTTTTAACTTTGTGTGGGAACTGGATTGCTAACACCATAGGTGCTTTTGCAATTCCCAGTCTAAACTCTTTCTTTCTTCCTGCTCAAATTGCGGCATGAGGGGCCTTCTGGCAACACTCATGACAGCCTGCTCCAAGATCCCTGAAAACCTCAAGCCCATTAATATTTTCCTCAAAAGTGTAATGATATAGAAAGCCTATTTTACATTTCTAGTAATGATGTAATGCAGTTTTATATAGTTGCTCCTGGTAATGCTCAGAACCGTTTACAAAGAAGCTCTCTTTTTGTGACATTCTGTCTTCAAAACAACATAAAAACGGGAAGCTGATTGTCAGTCAGCAGGTGGCTTGGTGGTGTTCCATTGTCAGCATGCTTTTTTCATATTGGCTTGTTGCTACAGGGTCTGATGCTGGCAGATTACAACTCTGTAGCTAATCATTTTCGATTTATTTGAACCTGTTTCTCCGGTCTACTGAGCTTTCACTGGCTAGCATCAATTCAGACACATTGCAATTCTTCAGAACCTCTATCCTCCATCAGATGGTTCGATCTATGAGAAATTTAGCTAGAGGCGCTTAGACAAAAAAGAAATATTGTGGCTAGGGAAGCATTTAAGTTAGAGGAGGCAGCCAGGGCTGTTTTATTACTTAGGCCTCTGTCACCTGTGATGACCCATGAGAGTGGAGAATATTGGTCGCTTGTCACTCACGGCATTCAGCAGATTGCATTGACAAAGCTTGTCAGGCCTCTAATAGCAGGGTTAGTGGCCTTGGCTGCAACCCAGAGGAAAACTCTACAGTGCCTATTATTTGACAGCCTTTAACTCTTACAGAATTGGGAGTGAGCATTGACAAAAGTGAGGGAATAATTTTACAGTTACGAGTGCCCTTTCCTGCTCTATTCTGGGTTTCAATTTTAATTTATTCTTATTTTTGGTCCTCTTCAGCATGCTGTTTTGCAGGTTAAGGTCAGAGGTGGTGAATTTTATGATGGAGACCTTTGCTTGTTCCATAGAAGGCTTCGCTCCAGCTTCATTGACTTGAGATATCTAAAAGGCTGTCCTTCTTTTAGTCCTGTAAATGTCCCATATTGTCACAGATTATTCTTAATCGGAGTGGGGGACGGGACGGGGAGAAGAGATTCAGACAAATATCTGACAGCTGCAGCCATTTAAAAATAGTTATCAATCACAGCCAAACAAAGGTTACTGAACCACAGCAGATCTGTGTTTATCCTCGAATCTTTTTCACTGCCACTTATTCTTGTTAAAGAGATAAACCTACCACACCATGTTTCTATCTTCCCTTCCCTTTATCTCCCTTGTCATCTGAGATGAGGACTAGAACCAAGTTTATTAAAAATAAAAAGGGGAGAAAAGCAAGAGAGAAGTGCTCTGTTTTGCGTTGTACACACAGAAATCTCTCTCCCTGTCTCCTTCCATAAGTCCATTCTGCAAGGCTACATTGACTGCATGAGTGCACGGCCTCGGAGAACCAAGACTGACTGACTGGATTTCTCTGACAAAGCAGAGGGATCTGGTGAATAAAATAAAATGGAAAAAACACCCACCATGACAATAGGTATTGTGTAGCACTTTTTAAGGAGACTCTTAAGAATGCTTGGTGTGTCAATGCCCAGAGTGCTCTCCTCTCACTTCACAGCAGTTACACAGGCAATGCTGGGTTCTGAGCTCTGAGGACGTTCGAAAAGCTTTAAGTGCATGGGTCTGTGCTATGTTAATTCTTAGGTGATTAAGGAAACCTCCAGCGTGAGATTTTTTTTGTTCACAATGTTAATGTCGTCTATTGAAAACAAAACAAAAATAGCATTGCTTGTTTTTCCTTCTTTGTAAATAACAGGATAACTGGCTCCATGGAGTGAGATCAATAACAACAGGAGTGAACTCATTCTTCACAGAACTTGAGGAGGGGAGGGAAATAAACATTGTTTTTAGTTTAAGGTTCAGTGTGTATTTAGTAGAATGTGGATTTAATTCAATGTGTCTTCGACCTGTTTTATACAGGGGGTCAGGCTGGGTCATCAGACTGATCCTTTCTGTCCTTAAAAATGTGAGAATCTGTGAGACGGGCCCAAACCCAATAGGCTGGAACCAGATCTAGGCTTTCCCGGAGTCAGAGGGAAAGAGGTGGGATCTGGCATTCTGGCACAGGGCTCATCTCTATGACAGATTGATAACTGTAGTATTGTATTTTAAATTACCCTCTTTGGTGTTTTGCTCTGCAGACCGAGGACATTCAGGATGTGATAGTTAATCTGCCATTCCCACAGCACACATACTCTCCCCTGAGAATTGTTGTTTTATAGGTTAGCAAGATTTGTACACAATTTTGCAGTTTGAGCTCACATGAGGTTCCACAGTGTATACTGGGCTATGGTATGAACAAGCAAAGAAGAATAAACTTATGGCTCACACCAAAGCCTAGTATATATTGTTGAACCGAATGTGAATTGATTCTGCTAAATTTTACACGGGGTCCTAACCCTTAAACCACTGTGGGCAATAAACTTCCTGTTAGTAGCAATGAGAGAATGAAGATATGCTAATGTTCAGCTCATTTCCCTCCCTAAAAGCATCTCATTCCCTTTTCCTCCCTAGCAAAAGCATGATGCCCCATTCCACTCCTGTGAGCATCTGTTATCTAACCTGTCTCCCAAACTCCAGGAACACCAGTATTCAGGTATCAAGAGACCTGGAAACTGGCTATTTTTCTAAGGTTTGGTTTAGTGATGAACCACTAACATCTGATTTGGAAACCATTCTGCTAAAACCATAAATAGATTCTGTATTAATCAGGTAAGCTGCTGAGCATTCTGCCCCCAAATCCTGCAAAACCCTTAAGCACATGCTTAAAGAAATCATTGAACTATTCATGAACTTAGTTAAGTATGTGCTTAATTACTTTCCTGGATCAGTTCAGCAGCTTGCAGGATTGCACTGCTGTACCTGTACTACTGTGTTAAAACACCACTTCTTGTGCTTACCAGCCATACAACTCAATGCTGATTGTGTTATCATAGAGCATAGCTCTTGTTATCTGTGATGCAGAGGTGTCACGTGTATCTATTTTAAGAGCTAGTCTGAAAGGCTACTTCATGCATCTGATGAGTGATCCTTTTTTGTCGTCTTCATCTATAAAGAAAAAGAGCTTTTAACGTTAGAGAAAAATATATTATAAATGAGCTGTGTGTGTGAGGAGTACATGGACCTGGGTGTGGGTGGATGAGGAAAATTAATTACCCTGTCAACATTGTCCCAGATTGAAACCTTACCGAAAAACCAGGTGCTCAGCATATTCATTCGCTATAACACATTAAGTCTCAGGTTTGAGTTTAGATGCTTATCTGTGAAAGGTTTTTTAATTCATATAACCTGAAATAATTCACACCTAATTAGATTTTCTCAACTGAATAATTCCATCTCCTGCTGCATCTATGGAATAATTTTAAGCAACTTCATTTTATCCTCAAAATAGTTGTAAATGTCACATTAATTTTGTTGACATGAGCATCTTGTAGGAGAGCCATTTGGTGGAATTGTTTGTCAACTGAATATGTTATGGATTTTGACAAAATGAACAGGATTACATGGAAGAATGATTTCTCCACTGTTTTTGTTTTTGTTTTGTTGTTTTTTTGCTTGGGCTGCCTCAGTGTTGCTTTTCATGATACAGTGCACAGTCTGTCATCGAAGGTGAAAGAAAATACATTGCCACAAGTGGTACTGCTACATCAGTCATTTCTCCATAGGCACGGCTTCATACAAAAAGGAAAAAAAAAAAAAAGACAACTGCTAATGAAGAAAATACAGAAACTTACTGTTAGGTGGTGGAATGACTCAAAGTCAGCAAGGTCTCCTCCTTGATATTACTAAGAGGAAATCACATTGTTGGCATAAGCATGAAAAGAGTAAACAAAGACACTCCCCAATTTGGGGAGTAACTAATCCTGTGTCCTGCTGGATGTGTGTCTGTCCTTGCTCAAAGAGTTTCTTTTCCCCTGACCTCCTAAATCACTGCTCTTAGAGCTCTCCCCAGACCACTTGCTCAAAAGAACTCGGTCTCATCCGCCCTTTCCTGATTGCTTTTTGAAAGCATGATTGTTCCTAGATCACACTCATCATGGAACCACGGGAATTAATACACTTAAGATGCCCGTTTCAGCAGAAACACAGTTGGAATTTCCAGCCATACTGAGGCCAAGGACTGAACCTCAGTCCACATAGAAGATAAGGCCCTGCTACTGCTATCCTGTAATGGAGTTACGCCTTTAATTCAAATAGTAAAGGCTTGTGCTTTGGTGCTGAAGGCTCCAGGTTCAATCCCTCGATGATGATCTGTATTGGTTGCACCTAGGATAAAATATGGTAAGTTTTCAGTTCTCAGAATACAAGTGGGGTGATTATAAATACAGGAAGCTTAAGACAGAGCTTAAGATGTGAGAAAATGTTGCAGTAGGCTTTTTGGGGTAAATTAAATATGTTTAAAAATTGAAGCTAGAGATGAAATATGTCTTACTACCTGTTTATGAAATGTCATGCAAGCTTACTGTGCTACCTATTACATTTTAATAATAATCTTTTTTAAATTTAATAGCTAATAGGTGTTTATATGCGCTGTTGGTCAGAACATTTAAAATGTGTTGCTAATTGTTTTGATGCATGCTGTTCATGCTGAATTTTTCATTTAGTCTCCTGGAACTAGACCAGGACTAAGTTTACTAAAGTTCACAGCTTGAAAAGGAATGTAATTTAATATCAGACAAGAAGCATTTATTTATTTTTTACAAAGAACAGTACTGTAGTAATGAAACATACACAAAGAAATGAAGACCCAGTTAATGAACTGGACTACTCTAGTTTGTCATGTAGCCATGTGCACATTGGGCCAAATCCTGATCCTGTTGAAATGAATGGCAAAATTCCCACTGACTTCACTGGGACTTTGATTTTGGCTTTTAGTCTTTGGAGTGCCCTTTTTTGCTAGTTCTAATTATAGTTCCATTTAGTGTAGGAAGTGTCTGTTAGACTACACTTCATCTTAGTCTTTGCCTTCTTCCTCATCTTCATCATCTTCCTCATCTTCATCACAAATGTTTTTCCAGAACTGTTCACAACTGATGGCTCTTTCAGCAAGCAGACCTTGCACGGGTTGCAGAAAACTGAGGTTTATTTCACATCAGGCCATTTTCATTTTGCTGTTGCTAAATCAGCTCAGATTCCACAAGTAGAAGCTAGTTCACCCAGTGTGTTGAGAGTATGGATGCTAATGGCTGCTGTTTTTGTTTTTTTTTAAAGGCCTTGTTCCTGGTGGATTAAGAGGAATCTGTGCCATAGCTCAGATTTACTATGTTAAGCACATTTCAGCCATAAACTTAATTGTCACAAGGATTTTCAAATGACTCCCAACCAGTTCTAGATTTGGTACCAAAGGATACCATGTTCTATTTTTGAGCTGATAAAATCTTCCTCCTGGAAGCATTTGTTTATCCTGTTACAGCTTTGCTTGAGCAGAGCTCAAGTCTGACCTGATGTTAAGTGTCTGTGGTAGATTTCATTACATCCATATACTGGAAGTCCTGCCAATATACTGGCAGTGAAATCCTAGTGGAAAATAAATGGCAATAAAAAAGAGAAATGATAGCCTGTGTGAGTGGTGAGGAGCAAAGCTTTATTGAGACTGGACAACCCTGGAGATGTCACTTGGCATGCAGACTTGAGCTTACAAGAGTGTGAGTGAAATCTGATATTGGAATAACGACTCTGTGGCACAGACATGGGAATAATTTAATTAATTGCACTGAAATTTCTTTGATGAATAGTTATGTGATGATAAGCATGAGGTTGAACAGTAGAATGAGTTTCAGCTTTTTAATGGGCCAGCACAGCTGCAGTTTTGGATGTTTTCCATTTTTATTTTTTCCTTCAGTTTTCCACAATTTTCTTTCTCACTCTCTCACACACTAATATTCTCTCTCTCTCTCCCAACACTACCATCCCATGTCTGTGTGGGAGGAGAGTTGGCTCAGGATAGCCGGGCTGGTAGTCACTTTGAAATGAATACCAGATCGAACGGAAATTATAGGATGGTTTCTTTATGAATCCTGCATTTTTTTCCTGTGATGCTTTTAAGGGTCTCTGCTGCAAAAACCGTATGAAGATTTTAATAACTTTTCTGGACTCCAGGGGAGGAGGCATGTCTTCGTTGTCAAAGAGCTGGAGGGGGGAAAAAAACAAAGCAGCACAGCTGGAATTTGAACATTCATTCTATGATTTGTAGCCCATATCTTCAGACAGATCAATTACTTATAGCTGTAACCAATCTCTAGCCACGGTCTTGCTGTGCAGGGCTATGTTTATAGTCATTTGGTTGCGGCAGCTTGACACAACCTACTAACTTTATAGAACTTGAGCTGTAAATGTCGTACTTTAGACCTGGAGCCACTATTAACCATGACTTATCTAGAGTCAACTAAAAAATTAGGAGTAAGGATTGTGGGTGGTACTGGCTGCCTGGTTGGAAGTAATATTTAGTACCGCAGGGTCTAGGAAGCTTTGCACTGAAGCTACAAAGCAGTCTATCTGAATTATTGGGTGAATCATGCAGTGGTCTGACCACTCTCCTTTTTGCTAATGAGGTTGCAATAGTGAAGACCTCTATGTAGAAAAAAGCAGTGTGTTTGCAGGTCTGCATTAAGAGACTGGAATTCCAGACAAGCCTAGGAGAAATGAAATGCACATCTTGCTAGGTGACATGCCCCTAGTGACTTGCTCAGCAAACGAGGAGACCCTACTTTTTGTTATTCCAGGCCTGGGGCCAGTGGACATGCTGCCGAAAAGGATATTAACTCTTCTAACAAATGGGAGAAAAATATGTAGATAACTTACAAAACCTCTCAACATAAAAACATTTTTTCAAATGCTGCAAAGCTGCACAGATCCCCTTGTTTTTGAAATACATAAGTAGGTTGAAGGGAAAATGTAACTCCTGTTTACTTGAATTGGAGTAATAACAGCACCACCTTAGACTTGGATAGGACTTCCCATCCAAGGATTTCAATATGCTTGGAACACATTAATAAATTAAGCCTTACAGTGCCCCTAGACTGAGTTACTGGTTCATAAACTGACCGTGGTTCGCTTGACAAGTTATACAGGCCTGTCCTTAAATCTGTTACAACCCAGCTCTCTCTTTACTAAATGAAGACGCACACAAGAGGTTTCTGTTTGAATGGGAAGCATGTACCTTTTTCTAAACCAGGATTTTCATCCAAGTCTCCCACTTAGTTTAATGCCTCAAGAGTATAACGTGCAATAAGACCCATCTTAAGCAGCACCAGCAAGCATATCCCCCTTCCCAACCTAATTTATATGAATCGGTGTTCTATTATCTGATTTATTAAGTAGTATGGAAAAGTACCATTGGTAGAATTGCATGACAGTGCCGCAGTCTCAGCTATTGCCAGCAGCAGAAAGTAATGGGGGGAAATGTACAGTTAGTTCAGTTGGCTGTTCGGGTTTCTTTTTTCTTTCTTGGAACTTAGCCCATCTTATTATGAGTTCTTTAGAGAAATGAAATGCAGCAGTAGCTTGGAGAAATCATGGACCCTTTCCAGCAGTAAAAGAGCTCTGGAGTCAGTGTATAAGCTCTTTTCCCTGGTTGCAGTTAGGAAGAGAGTTGACAGTATAATAGGCTTTTGGAGGGGGCACAATGGTTTGTGTTTTCTGTTTGATGTTGCAACTACTGAGCCCTCAGGGAGATCAGGAAAGAGAAAGTTCTGTTCTTTCGGAAAGGAAAAGATTAACCTGAAATGTGAACTGAAGCTTAGGAGTTCTAAAAAGACTTAAGTGTACAAAAAGATGAGATCACTTACTTCAGTGGCAATGTCTCTAGCAAGCTGTCTCTCTCATAATCAAAGTGAGAGTCAGTTTTTGTAAGAATTTGGTTAGAAAAAACAATCTGCATGTGTCTATAAAAATAAAAACAACAGTAGGTGCTAGTGGTGGGGAACCTCCAAAAGGTGTGGCAGTTCATTTGAGACAAGCTTTCAAATGGTGGTATATTCTGTTGCCTCCCACATGAGGCTGGAAGTTTCTCTCAACCTTCTTTCCTTCTTTCTCAGGAGATTTCTGGAAGTTCCTATTTCTAGTTGGGTTAGAAATATCACCTTCCTACTGGTATTTTCACTTTTGCTTCCATTGATGTCCAGGAAGGGGTTTTTGAACACTGAAATATTTTTTTAAGAGAGGCCAGAGCCTTTAATATGTCTTTAGTTAAAGTTCTGGGAGGTGGGCAGCAACTTTTAAAATCCATTTTCATTTTATATAGATCTGTGTCAGAAACTGTCATCTGTCTGCATCATAACCGTTTCCCCACAAACTCAGTGCCTCCTGCATAGTAATCTTCTACGGTCCTGCCAATATAACAAAGTGTCATGTTGTTGGGCATGCTTACACCTGCCTGATTTTCCTCGTTTCCTGAATGCTACAGATGGATGCACCAGATCACTACAGTGCTCAGCTGCTATAAATTTAGTTGAAACACTGATGCCTAAACAGTTGTATTTATCCAGTTCAGAGATTTCTCATTCTCCTTCACTGCTCAGGTACAATTTAATTATTATTATTTATTTTTATTTTATTTTTGTTGCTTGGGCTCAAGTGTTTCATATGTATGATTTCTCTTTTAAGTTCTTACCTTTTGCACACACAACAAGAATCCAGGCTTATGGACTGTTTGACATTTTAAGCATATGAATGCCACTCAACTTCTCTGGGTTTAATTCCACACATTTCTATATGTGTTTCTCTTTGCCACATCAAGACTTTTTTTCTATTTCTGAGCAACAAAAGGGTGATTAATACTTGAAATTTGTGGAGTGTATGTCTTAGAGCAGGGGCAGGCAAACTTTTTGGCCTGAGGACTGCATCGGGTTATGGAAATTGTATGGAGGGCTGGTTAGGGGAGGAGGGTGTGGCCCAGCCCCCACTCCCTATCCATTTCCCCCAGCTTCGTGCCCCCTTATGCCCCCCTCCAGACTCCTCTCCCATCCAACCCACCCTGTTCCCTGCCAGGACCCCTGCCCCATCTCCTTACCGGATTGGTGGAATTTTAACTTTCAAGTGGTCTGCGGATCAGCCGGTGCTTAACAGAAAGATATCAAGGAACCCGCTATTTAATTTTAAATGATCTTCTGCTAAACGGTTTGTGGAGTTATAAGTTTTCAAAACTGGAACGTATATGGAATGTGAATCTAATCTGTGTTTTCACAAATTTACTATCTCAGAGCCTCTTTGTATTGGGACTCCATCGCAAACTTGTTTAAACTTCAGAGGAAGTTTGGATCTGGATCCAGAGTCAAACTTCACATCTCTGGCTCATCTCCTCTTTATTCTCATTTTTATTTCCTGATTACACTGCATGCAAAAATGGGACTCTGGTAATTTTCTTCCTTCCCCTATTTTTATCTCCTGCTTTGGTGCCATAACTCTGGCCAGAAGGGCACAGGAGTGCTTAAAACTCTGATGCTGCAAAGATTTGTGCATGAGCTAAACTTTACTCACTGTGAGTAATGCCGTTGACGTCAATGTGATTACTCACCGTATGTCA
This sequence comes from Chelonoidis abingdonii, assembly GCF_003597395.2. Classification (NCBI taxonomy): domain Eukaryota; kingdom Metazoa; phylum Chordata; order Testudines; family Testudinidae; genus Chelonoidis; species Chelonoidis abingdonii. Next base: position 10,331,597 of record NC_133788.1, read on the forward strand.
AGTTAAGCACATTTATACAAGATTGGTGCCCTTCTCTGTAAGTAACATCCACTTTGGACCAGCGGGTGGACACTGTGTGACTACTGTGGCTACTATTTTCCATTAAATATCTTTGCAACACACACCATCTCTTCTCAGACCTGGATGCCCATCAGGTTGGCGGGTCTGCTGAAAGGGCTTGCCATCATGAGAAGTTTTACAAGTACCCTTATAAATCTGAAGAGGTAGTTGCAGGCACTTAAAGTATTTGCTAATGGAAACTCTAGCTAAGGCAGCATCTTAAATAATATGTGGAATCAGCATGCCATCTAAAAAAAATAAAATAAAATAGTGCTGTAGCCTTTATTAGTTGGGCGTAAGGAAGAGGTTGGCGCCAATAAAAATAGCTTTGTAATGATTAACAGGGGCCCAGTATAATTTAAGATATTCTTTACAGTTTATAAATACGGACTCATAAAAAGCGTAGCTACAAGGAAACTGTGACTTTAAGTTATTCGAAGCCCAGTGGTTTGATAAAATAACAGGAAACAGACAATTTATTATGAGCAGTCTCGGTAGCTCAGGATTATCTATAAAACTTTTATGGCCCTCCCCAAGTGGCAAGAGGCCATAAAACTTGCCTGAATGAGGGACTTGTTAATTTACTTGTTAAAGCAAATTAAAAATTTATAAGCACTTTTAGGTAAATGAGATCTTCTCTCATTGCTGCCCTTGTGGGGCTCAGGAGTCCTGGGAGAGGGAGGAAGTGGTTCTGCTCGAACATCACAGCAGAACAATAAAAGCTATTAAATTGTTTCAGTTTATTACTATAGAGCTGAGCAGCTGTTGCCATGGTTTGCTGTGGGATACCAGGGGCTGCCAGCATGGCATTTCAGTGGCTTTAAAAAGAATGCAATAACTCCACTTTTCACCCACATCAACAGTTTTCTTACATGTCTCATTCTTCCCTCTCTTAGGGAAGTTTTTAGTGTCATTAGAGTTTTTAGTGTCATTCTTGTACATGTCATATGGAAATGGGCATCTTCTTTATTGTTCCTCTTCCGGCTGTTTATTGAAATGGGTGTTCGGACACCCAACAGCCATGTATAATATCCCATTTCATCAGATCTCCTAGCTGGTACAGTAGCACAAAGTGGTCGTCTCCTCTTTCCAGTGCAACCAGTTGTAAGTAATTGCAACAGTAAGTTAAAGGGATGTGTCAAGGAAAGAACCACCTTCTAGCATTGTTGGGTCTCTTTCAGCTAGCTTTCAAAATGGATTCTAGAAGCATTTTTTCGATATCGCTTGAACATCGGCCAGTTAAACTAAATGAACTCCAGCTGGTAGTACCATCCTCAGTTGAAGTTTTGTCCTTGTAGCTGCAACGTGCAGAAAACTTGTTCTGAAATAAACTCATAGTGCTTGGCGCTTAGTTCTACGTTTAGCGAAATACCTTCTTCATCTGAAGTTTTGGATGAGAAAAGATCTAATTCAGGCTGCACTTGAACTTCCCAAGGTTTCTTTAAAACCTTTCTTCTTTATGCTGCTTGTCTGCGTTGCAGCTCTTTCTCCTTTGCTCTAGTAGTATCTTTTACAGAGCTAGTATTGTTTATATAGTGCATTAATTATACTCCAAGTGGGGACCCAGAGGCCTGCATTCAGACAGTTGGTGCTCAGCACCTCAGAAGTTGGGCATTGAAAAACAGGCCTCCAAAAACAGTCACTTTTGAAAATGGTAGGCCATGTCTCACTTAATTTTGGACTAATCCAATAAGTAGCATTGAGGTTACATTAATTTTTGTTGGGTACAGCTGATCTCCTCCAGAAGAGAGCAGGGTATGATCCTGTGAGATGCTGAGAATCCACAATTTGCATATGCTGCAGTAGGAGTTGTGGTTATTCCAAAACTTACTCCAGAATCATGCCCCTAAATCCTTGTTTCCATCAAGGCTGAGTCCTGCAGTTTGAGGCAGACACTAGCAGAATCTTCTTGCTGTGTCACCGGTAGAGCTTACAATCTCATGGAATTAAAATATGGCAATAGTGATGCACTGGTACTTCCATAGGAGTGTAGTTCCATAATAAATATTTCGTGGAAAAAATTAAGCCATAAAAGTATAATTTTTGTAGTATTTGAAGATTATAGCCAGGCTTTGAAGCATAAAAAGTGTGAAAGTCAGATTTTAATATTGTACTCCCTTCAGTAAGTAAAGTGTCTGACATTTTAAATTAAGGCACAGTCTCTGGGGTATATTAATGCATGTTGCAAGACTAACTCCCAGTATATTACTTTTAATTAATGCATATTTGTCTACACCAGTTGGAAAGGGATCATAAAAAAGTGTGGTATCTTCCGAGAAACTGGTCCAGTCTTATTACATTGCATGAGCAATGAGTAGTACATGGTGAAATTTCCAAAGGGGTCAAAGATTTTGACTTTAAGTGGCAGCTGAGTGCCCAGTTGAGTTAGGCACTTTTGAAACACCCTCCCTAATGTTTAAATATATATGCAATTACAATGAATTTCAAGTCATGTACATAGTCTTTAATGTATTTCCATACTTAACTACTGTTTTTGGACTGAGTCTGAGAACGCTGATTTCAAATGCTCAGCACTGCCCAGAATCAGGTCCTTATATGGTACCAGACATGCTTCTGCAAATCCCATAATTAAGAACCAAAACAAAGAGCATTCCTTTTTCATACCCTACTGTTGAGACACAGGCAAGCTTTGGAACAAGCTTTACCCTGACTTTTTACAGGATTCAGTATACTACATTATATTAATTTATCCAGCGTATTTATATAGTTACAGGGGAACATATTGCAAGCATTTCTTATACTAGTCCTAAATACCATACATTACAGGGTCTGAATTCAGCCTAAAGATTATAGTCAACCCTGTACGAAGCTTATAAGTGGTACAATGAGATGGCCCTATTAACATGGCCAGCAGCAAGTTAGGTCTTGGTGAGGCTTTCATCCAGAAACACATGGATTTTGAGGCGGTGTTCATCCATGTTAGATTGCAAGGGGAAGGATCATTGCACTCTTACATTGCCTTTGTATGATGGCTAACAGACTGTGGCCTCAATTCTCATTGGGCCTCTGGTCTCTACTGCAGTACCAATACTAAATAATAATGAATGGGAAAACTTTGCAAAGGTATTACTGCTGAAGTGGATAAAGTGTTCTCCTTTCAGAAATGGGTGAGCCTTGAATACTTGGGGCAGGGTATTCATCTTGAAATGGAATGACAGAAGCTACTGGATTTAGTGTTTTTCACACAGGAGTTAGTCTAGTTGTCGGTTATTGTGTTCATTGAAATCCTTTACTGCTGGTGTTAGTCTGACCAAGTTTTAACAAAAGAAAAAAAGCTGCTTGACAATAGTTTCTTGACAGATTGTATCGGATAGAGGAAGTTGATATTAGACAAAGTCCTCTTGTAGCAGCATCTGGGATCAAGTCTCCCTTCCACATTTTCTCAAAATAAGAATTAAGTATCAGTTTTGGTCTCCTATGATCAGGGGTTAGTCCAGGAAACACAAAATATGAAGTATCAGAAGGGTAGCCATGTTAGTCTGGATCTGTAAAAGTAGCAAAGAATCCTGTGGCACCTTATAGACTAACAGACGTTTTGGAGCATGAGCTTTCGTGGGTGAAAAACCCACTTCGTCAGATGCATGTAGTGGAAATTTCCAGGGGCAGGTATATATATGCAAGCAAGCTAGAGATAATGAGGTTAGTTCAATCAGGGAGGATGAGGATGAAGTGAAAAATAACAAAATTAGTGTCTGATCTATTTTATTTGTCCTTGTTCCCATTAAAGTTGTTGCCAACAGGTTTGAATTGCTTTTCTTGTTTGTTTGTTGGTTTGTTTTTTAAATTAAGAGTTTGCCTACAGTTTAGCTACTTCCTATTTTCCTCTTTTCTTCTGGCATGTTAAAATTTCTGAACTATCTTGCAGGAAGTGAGTAACACTTATTATTATATTTAATTTTTAAGGCTCTTAGTGATATTCAATGGTATTCACCCTGCAGGCCAGGAAATTCCTTGTGGCAGGACGGGGGGCAAGGGAGAGAATTTTAAGGATCCGTGGCTATGTGCTGTGATCCAGATTAATGACTTGTGGTTAAGTCCCAGGGGAAAGCAATTGAAGATGGAAAAGCCAACTTGCTGACTGTAGACAGATGCTGGAAGAGAAATTGGATTTGATGTGTTGTGACCATGTGTTTCACATAGAGACTATTGGTCATGCAGCAAATCCTCAAGGCTAGGTTGCCCCCCCTTGGAATGTACCCATTTATGCCCAAGGAAACAACCTTTAAAAGGCAAGGAACAGGGTCCTTCTATTGATGTCCTTTCCCAAAGCCACAAAACTAGTATGGCCAAGATTAAAAAAGAGTGTGCGTGCGCAAGAGAGAGAAAAGTTGCCTGAGTTAGGTTCCCAAATCCATATTTAGACATCTGAACTATAGGCTTGATTTTTTCCAAAAAGCTGAATGCACATCAGCTCCCACTGAAATCAATGTCTCTTCTGGGTACTCATCCTATCCAAAAACCAGGCCACTGACTTATTTTACTTAGGTGCCTACGTATTTATTTATATTTAATGAAATATCAGCCTGCTGTTAGAATCCATCAGGGAATGTGTCTGTATTTATTCACTTATTTTATTTACATGGTTTGTTCCCCTCTTCTCCCCGCCAACACTTAGGCAATGCTGGAAAACTTTGAAAAATGTCATTCTTTTCAATATCCTTCGGGCATAGTGAGTGACTTGGATAAGCTTCATTTAAATCATAATCTGCCATTGTATTTCAAATAGTTGAAGATCTGCAGAAGATTTTTCAGTACTTCTAAATAATGTACCTGATTAAGATATGCATGAATTAGATGGCTTGGTTTCTGCGGTTAGAAGATTTTTTAAGATGTACATATCAACTAGTTTCCGAGTGGATAGGTCTTTGATTAATACCACCCAGTGTTCTTATCACACAGGAGAAAAGAATACATAAATTAGAAGCTCATAAATATAGGATTCAAGTTGCCTTTGAAGAACTTTGTTTTAATATGGTTCGCATCAGAATGTCTTAGTTGGCTTTTAAAAAAAAATTGGTTTTGGCTAAACTGAAACTAATAGCTATACCACAATATTATAAATTAGTATTTTTATTTTTCTGAAGAGCTACATAAAAGGAGCAGCAGATCTGCAAGGGGTTAATACATATGGTCCAAAAGAAAATGCAATTAGAAAATGAGTTCCCTTTTTAAATTCTTACTATATGTGCACATCAAAGCCATCATAGGAGTAAATTTATGTCTGATAGTGTGGACGGTTTCAATGCATGCTGGCAAAATATCATGCTGATTGCTGATTGAAAACAGTTGTTAATTCTCTACTTCACTAAATTCAGAGTGGAAAAACTTTCCTTAATAAAGAACAGATTGAAGAGAACCAAGACCTTACTGTGTGGAAATTAATGGCAGATGCATATACTGGTAGTTAAAATGTTTCATTAGATGTTAATGTCTTGCTGTGTTTTTAATTGTTCAGAAATTAGCCTCTAGAATATTAAAACCATCTGTTTGTTATCATGATGAAACAGAATACTTAAATAGTTATTAATTTTGTGGGCTTTTTTCCTTGTCTGCGAAACTTTGATCTGTTGAGATTTCAGGGAATGCTGGATGCAGAAGTGAAAAACAATTTTAAAACACCTCAGTGCCAAAATATCTACATTTGATGCCTGCCACCCATATTTTGCATGCCTGCTTTCTTCCACAAATTATTGTTCTCAAGGGACAAGTTGACATATTTTAGTGCATGGTGGGAGTGTGCCAAAGCTTGCTGAGCCTGTATAATGGTTGATTTAAACTGTAATATGGAACACTCTCACATGCTGATGTTTTATTTTTAGGTCTTGTGGGTCATTTTAAAGACCAAATATTTCCATGCATGGAAGGGATTCAGTGTGGATTCACCAATGAAGGCCTTTAATCTCCTTCAGTACCAAGTAGTTACCTTTTTATTTCTTTGTGTTAGTCTCTGTTTAAAATAAATAGCAAAAAATGGGGAGTTTACAGGGCTTGATTCAGGTAAACATTCCTGTTCAGGATGGCACATAAGTACATGCTTAACTTTATCATTAAATGCTTAAAGTTAAGCATATGCTTATATTCCATCCTGAAGAGAGAGGGATTTAAGCAAGTCTTAAGTGAATTTCTGTATTGGGGCCATAGTTTCTATGTATTATACTATGCTTTATGAGGATATTTTTAAATATTTTTAAATTTTTTTAAATGTATACACAACTTAAAAGTGGAAAATTATTCAATGCCTAATAGTACTTAGAAAGCTATTAACATTATCTTTGCAGTGATTTTTGATCTAAGCAATTTAAATTTTAAAATGCCAGAGTGAGGATTAGCTAAACTAACCATAGTTTGATAATCTCCCATTTTATAATTATTTCATCTATCCAAAAATAATTACAACAGAAAGAAAAACACTAATTTCTTAAATATGAGATTTTCAAGAAGTAAAGTAATAATATGATTCTTAAAACTTATGGAAGAGGAACCAAATAATAATAATTATGACTATGGGGTACATGAATTCAGTGGTGAAAAATTACTGTAGAAGCTAAATTTTCAAATTATATTTTACTAGAATATGCACAATTACAGTTATGTTTCTGTGTGCATTAAACAATTTTAAAACAAAACTATCCACCTCTGCTGAAAATAGAATAATAGAAACAGTTAAATGTTGTCTGAAAAGGACTTTGAGAGATCATCTAGGTCCTATCTTAGTGCAAGGGGCTGGACAAGTATACTTAGACAATCCTTGATCTCCATTTTATAGTTAGAAAGTTTTTCCTAATATCTAACATAAATCTCCAATGCTTCAGATCAAGCCCATTCTTTCTTGTCCTTCCTTGAGTGGATATGGAGAAAAGTTGATCACAGTCATCTTTTAACAGCCCTTAACATATATGAATACTGTTAGCAGGTCCCTCCGCAGTAGTCTTTTCTCAGGACTGAAGATGTCCAGTTTTTCTAACCTTTCCTCATAAATCAGGTTTTCTAAATCTTTTATCATTTTTGTTGCTTGTTTTTCTCTGGACTCTCTCCAGTTTGTCCACATCTCTCCTAAAGTGTGACACCCAGAACTGGACACAGTACTCAAGCTGAGGCCTTACCAGTGCCAAATAGAATGGAAAAGTACCTTCTGTGACTTACATATGACATTCCTGTTAATACCCCACAGAATATTAGCCTTTTTCACAACTGCATCATGCTGTTGATTCACACTACAACAACAGATCCCTTTCAGAAGTACTGCTGACTAGCCAGTTATTCTCCATTTTGTAACTCAGCATTTGATTTTTCTTTCCAAAGTTGAGCTTTGCACTTTCTTCACTGAATTCCATATTGTTGAATTCAAACCAATTCTCCAATTTGTCAGGATCTTTTCGAATTCTCATCCTTTCCTCCAAAGTGCTTGTGACCTCTTCCAGTTTGGTGTCATCTGTAAATTTTATAAGGATACCCATCCAGTTTATTATCCAAGTCATGAATGAAAATATTGAATAGTACTGGACCCAGGACTGATCCCTGTGGAATCCCACTAGATACTTCCCTCCAGCTTGACAGCAAATTGTTGGCAGCTATTCTTTTAATGTGGTTTTTTAACCAGTTTTGCACCTACCTTATAGTGGTGAAACCTGGTGTTTTGTTTGAAGGGGGATAATTTCTATTCACAGACCATGAACCTGCAGGACATCTGAAACCAAATCCCCTCCATCAGTGCTATTGAATACAGATTGTTAGGAATTTGTCAATTAAACTCTTTTTTTGTTGGAAAGAGCCAGTTCATTAAAACTGAAACTTTCAGTGGAAATGTATGAGTTTCAACACAACTTTCATTAAGGAGGTTTCTCAGGTTCAGTATGGAATGTTTAGAGAGAGACAGCAAGACCCCACCATAGAAAAGCAAGTAGTCTGAACTAAACAGAACAGAGAGTTGAACCTGTGTCTCTTGCATCCCTGCTTTGTGCCCAAACCACCAGGCTATTGGCTATTTTGGGATGGATGTCTTTCTTATTTTGAGTGAACATTTATCATTTTATCTTGAAATTTCATTCCACTGTAGAACAAAAATTAATTTAGTAACCTCAAATGTTCCTGAAAAACAAAATTCTTGTTTACTAGCTAGATCCACTATTGAATGGTTTCAAATGTAAATTGATTCTTGAGCCACGTCTAAGTTTGTTGCATGCCTCATCCTTTGCTTCTCTTTTGTGTTTAAAGGCCAGAAGGTTTTACAGTCTTATTCTGGTTGACAATGTTAATAACTGTACTTGGTTTGCACAACTCCAACACAGTACAGAACACTATTTCTTTTTCTTTTTTCTTTGTTCTTTGTAAAGGGGTTCAGGTTATTAAAATTCTAAGAAATTCTTCTTATTGAACTGAATAAACAGTGATGATCCACCAGCATTGTAATACACTTCTGGTAGGTATGTATTAAGTATGTTCTATATTCACAGTGCATATACCATAGCTTCCACTGTACAAATGTCCTCAGTTTCTTTTTTTATATGCATAAACCTTCACCTAGATGCACCATCTTTAAGAGATGAGGAGTTATTCGATCTCTATGTCCATGTAAAGTCTGATTCAGCGTACACTGAACTCAGTGGAAAAAATCCATTTGACTTCTATGTGCATTGGATTGTGGCCTGACTCCTTGTCTCTGAGACTGCTGGCAAAAGGGCTTAATAATATCAGCTGATGCAGTTATTTTGTGGACGACGAAGCTTGCTCTGGACTTGAACTGAGGCAACTGACTTGTCAAATTGGTCAAACAGTAAACTCTTTGGGCAGTGTTGATGAGGGCCAGGCTCCAAGAGGTGCTATGAGATTTCCTGACATTGGCAAATACCAGCAATCATCATTTCCATTGGCAATAATAGTTCAAGGTGAAAGTACGATGCTGTAAAATGTGTTGTATTGTTTCTCATGGTTCGGATTTTTCCAGTCCAGCTCTAGTCATTACTAAAATGCTTACCCAAAGGTTTAACAAGTCCTGAAGAAGTAAAAACAGTTTTTAGAAGTTCCACTGAAATAAATGTGAAAATCATTTTAATACACTGTAAGCTGAAATGACTGATGACAAATACTCTACCCTTGTTTAAAGAAACAAAACTAAAAGTGCTAAACCTTGCTTATGTAACCCCTGGCTTCTGTACTAATTCTGTAATTTAGCTCTTAGAAGTTAAGATTTTGTCTATAACAATGAGACTTAATGTTGCTTAGATTCAAGAAAGAAAGTCTTCTATCAGAGACATTTTAAATAATAATACCTAGCTTTCATCTGAGGATCTTGAAGCCATTTTCAATACGGTTAGCCCCAATTTACTGATGAAAAAACTAAGGTAGAGAAATGCTGAGACACCTGTCAAAATAACAGGCAGGTCAGTTTTTGAATAAGAGTAGAATTCAGGAGTCTTGACAGGTGGTATTCAGGCCCAGGAAGGATCCAGAGCTGTGCAGTGGAGACCCACACATACACTTGGGGTATTAGGACTCAGGCAACACCTCCACTCCACTGCCCCCCCCCCCGCTTCCCCTCAGCTCAGCTGCAGGGAGGAACCAGCCAGCTCATAGGGGCAGAAGCAGCCAAGGCAGAAATCTTGGGTCTTCTGGAAATGTGAGGAACTTTCTACAGTTTTGGCTGGCTTGTCTCTGCCCTGTGCCAAATGGCTGTTTGGGCCAATCCTCCAGCTCCCTCTTCCTCAGTCTCTTCACTTAAGCTTCATTCGAGCCCTACCCCTCTTAACCTCTTCTCCCCTGTCCTGCCCCCCTCACTCCTTTCCTCCCCTCCCACAACTAAACCCACCCAAAGTAAATAAATCCATGTAGAAATAACATGCCATCTGCTGTCGTCATCATCCTCTTCCCCCACCCTGTGTCAGTCTTGTCTACTTTAGATTTAGGGCTAGTCTACACAAGAACAGCTGCAGCACCACAGCTGTAGAGAGTGAGTGGCCTCCTGTCCGCGTACTAAATCCACCTCTGCAATAGGTGGTAGCTATGAGGGTGAGAGATGCTTTCCACCAGCATAGTGCTGTCCACACTGGTGCTTAGGTCAGTGTAACTTACATAGCTATGGGGTGGCTTTTTTACTCCCTGAGCTACCTAAGTTACAGCAACGTTAAGTACTAGTGTGAACATGCCATTAGATCAAAACTCTTCAGGGCACGGAGTTTCTACTACTCTGTGTTTTGGATAATGCCTAGTGCAATAGGGCCCAGTTCTTGGCTGGCCCTGAGGTACTGCTGCAATAAACATGTCAAATAAAATAATAATAAAAGGCTATTTTGTTCTAGCAGATTGCCTGTAAAGAAGGGTGGAGTGAATAGTAGATAAGCACTTGACGGCTTGCCATCTAGCAGAAGCTAATCCATGTTTAAAGCAATTTAAAGGAGGGTTCCTCCCTTTGCTTTTCTCCTGTGATAACTAGCTCCTCCTCTTCATCTCTAAATTCATCTACACAACCATGACAGTGCTAATGAGTTCTGATGGTTTAGTCCCTTCCCTTCTGTGCTCCTTCAGTTAGACTCTTCTTTGCCAGACATTTTAGCTTCCCCTTTTTGCTAACAAATTGAAAATGGGGTATATATGATTACTTTTGCTTCTATCATTCAGCATGTGGAAAAATACATATATACAAATATTATAGAATATGAGGCAGTACTTCTATGGTTTCTCTCTCTTGCCTTCACATTATTAAATTATAAAGAAATACTCATCCTAGTCTCTTAGCCAAGTCATAGAGTGTGAGAAGAGTTATGGTTCCCTTGATAAATTGCAGAGCATTATTAAGTTTTGCTCTTTGAACTGAAAGTATTGGCCTAAAAGGACATTAACCACAGTCACATTGTTCTCGATTGCTGCTTAATTGCTGATTGTTTGTGTTAGAGATCATGTGGTTTGATTGATCTTGCCCTGCATGTGTCATCATAGTTACAACTTCCTAGTTTTTTCCTTGTACCTCGACCACAGGATGACTTTTAAGTCCTGAATAATTTATGTGACTGGCCAGTTAAATGGCTGAAAATAGTATTATAATTTAAGCCAATAGCTCAACCTTGAAATCATCATTTATGCAACCAAGGCATTAAATATTTATATTGGGCTTATGTTGAAATATGAAATAGCAGAGCTTTTTAAAGCTTTTTTTTTTAAAGTAAACAATGGCAAACTTCCGAGGGTCCATCCATGAATACTGATTTCCCCCTCCTCTTTATTATTTTTTTCTTTCCAATTTTTGAATGATCAGAATTCCATGTTTATGGTTTTCACGAAAAAATGAGGGACCATTCAGCAAGCACATGCTTAACTTTAAGTATGTGAATAGTCTCATTCCATTCTTATTTTAGATAAAATTCAGTGGAGCAGCTCACATACTTAGGTACTCGCTTGAAGACCTTGCTGAGTCAGGAACTTATCACCGATCAGGTGCAGCACAGAGAGCGGAAATACAAGCTTCCCCACACGTTTCTGCTGGTGGGCCTTAAGAGGAGGCCCAGTCTTTTCAGGAGAGGATAGTTCAGTCACTTTTCTGTGCCTATTTAATTTTGGTGTCTACTGAGACTGCCATTTAGTGCTAATTGTGATTAAGTAAAATTTTCAAAAGCATTCAAGTGGCTTAGGAGCCAAAATCTCATCCTCTTACTTTGGGACTTGGGTAAAATTTTCACAAATGTCTGTTACCCCCACTGGTGACATGTACATCTGCATTAGGGATTTGTCTGAGACTCATCAACCTACTCTGCAGAGGCAAGCAGACAGTTCTAAAGCCCTGGTGTCATTAGACTTTATGACCCTGGTCTGTTTGTTTCTGTGCCATCATGTGATTAATTTTTACCTCCCTAGATCCTTGCATTTCTCCAGTAGCTTGTACATTTCACAGTCAACCAGAGACCAAGCTGTTTCTCCCTAGTGAGTTGTATGTCAGACGCTTCTTCCTAAATGGGATGGTATGTCTTTCTCTTCTTTTTCAACATTTTATATAGCTGTAGATAGACTCTCAGGACAGGATTTAGAGTTTGCTCATTCTTTGCTGGATAATGCAACACCTCTGAGAGATGTCAAATACGTCTGGAATAGAGTCTCCGGGAAAGTGGTACACCCTCACTATAAATACTTAAGGGAAGGGTTGATAAAACTCTAGTGAGAGAGAAGTACAGGATAGTCCTGGAAAATGGCAAATGCTCAGAAATAGGCCTTTCTTGTGTTGTGTGTGTTGATGAAATCTCTGCTATGTGGTGATCCTCTGCACTTCTAAATTTTGCATGGTCGAGGACTATAAAGATACTCCTACGTGAAAACCCCCACAAACCAACATGGAGAGAATGTGTTGCTATTTATTGAATGTTCACATGCACCTATTAGAAGACCCTGTTCACATTGCAGTGAGCTTACAGTTGAGTTTGGGCGCGCACACAAGATAAACAGATAGCATGTCTATGTGCAAGATGTAAATTGACATGACTCTATTAAAGCAGATACAGAGCCTAAGTCTATATGGATATAGATACGTATAAAATACACACAACAATTGACAGTACGCATGTGAGGTGCTAGAGTAAGTTCGCAGTATTTATCATTGAGACGTTTCTTGGAGGAACCGTGTTTGGTGAGGATTTGAAGGAAGACAACAAGAAGTTTGGCACATTAAGCAGAAGGAGACACGCTGGTTGAATAGTAAAAGCTTCAACAATGAGAGTGTGAGAAGTATTTAAAGGAGGAGAAAGATTCCGTCTTGATCCTCACAACTTTGGTTGGCTCCTTGCAGATGGATTGGACCTTAGTAATCTTTTCTGGCCCTGCTGTCTGAGATTTTGTGACTTTTAGAAGCTGGTTGAAGAGAGTGACGGGTATAATTGAGTGCTTTGCAAGATTGTAATTGTAAAGGCCATATTTCTCACTGTGCAACCTTCAAAATGCAAAGGGTCAGAAAGTCTTTTTCTTTTGCAATTCAGCTTTTTAAAGTATACTGAAACAAGCTTCATTTATTACAATTGCCAGCAGCTTTCTGTTTCATATCTTTGTTTTAACAGGTGTCAGAGTACCGAGCAAATCTTTTACACTTTATATGTTGCATATAGTATGTATGAGTCTAAGGGCTGGTCTACGCTGGGGGGAGAGGGAGGAATCGATCTAAGATATGCAACTTCAGCTAGTCGAAGTATCTTAGTTCGACTTACCTGGCCATCCTCACGGCAGCAAATTGGCTGCCGCGGCTCCCCCCGTCAACTCTGTTTACTCCTCCTGCCGAGGTGGAGTACGAGCGTTGATTTGGGAATTGATTTATTGCGTCTATATGAGACGTGATAAATCGATCCCCGATAGATTGATTACTACCCACCGATCCAGCGGGTAGTGTAGACTCCATTTCAAGGTGTTTATCCCAGGTCTATCTTTGATTTCTGTATAAACAATTACAGAAAAGAAAAACAAAAGATGGGCTCCATTCTCTATGAACTTAGATAAAATGGAGCTACTTCAAAGAGTCTTTGCCTGGACATGTACAAATACATATCAAACCAGATAATGAAGGGAAAAAAGGTGGAAGGAATGCATGCCAGCTCCTGTTGTTTGCTGTTATGGTGGTTTTTTTAAGGCAAGTGCACCATTTATTCTAGGTCCTGACTTCTGCTGCTGTCACTGTAAGAACACCACAATCAGAACACTTAATCCACCTTTTTGACTTGGCTTCTCAGTATAACAATAGCAGAGAGAGAGAAATTTTCTGCTGATGTAAATAGATGCATCTCCATTGATTTCAATGGAGTTTTGCTCTCCAAATCTTACTTATCAAGCAAGAGCAACTCAGATCAGGCCAAAAGGGAACTGAAAATGACAATTATTTTATACTAGAAACAGTCACTTGTGTTGTATGATTCTGTATCCATTTGATATTGTATTATAGCTATGGTGACAACCTCAATTAGATTTACTTACACTATTGTGGAGATGGAGGAGGGAAAGCTATTTATATATACGTATTCTTGTAATTTTTTAAGTAAAAGGAGTTTGGAGCGGGGGGAATCAGGAGCGGCTCTCTGTATTTTGCTGCCCAAGCATGGCAGTCAAGTTGCCTTCGGTGGCATGCCTGCAGGCGGTCTGCCGGTCCCACGCCTTCGGCATACCCCAGGTATGCCGCCGAAAGCAGCCTGACTGCCGCCCTCACAGTGATCAGCAGGCCGCCCCCCTCGGCTTGCCACCGCAGACATGTGCTTGGTGTGCTGGTGCCTGGAGCTGCCCTCGTGGGGAGAAACTACATAAATAATAACCCCAACAAAAATCAGGAATGGAACACAGTAAGAGATGAAATTGTCACTTTGATTATTAAATTGAATTTTGTGTATTTGTTTAAATCATCAATTTTTAAGCCCCCTGATTAAAGGCTTTTGGAAACTTAGTTTTTCCTCCTCCTAGCACATAAAGATCAATCACATCAGAGCATGTGGTGACACCACTGGCAGAAAATGAATCGGAAAAACCTTCCAGGGCATCAAAAATGGCAACATGACAACCATCCACATGTGATCATTATGTTGAACCTGGTCTCCTGTTGTAACCAGATTGTTCCTATCCTGACAGATGCTAATGAGTAAAGCATGAATCCACATTACGACCTTCCCAGCTATTCTCCTTATGATCAGAAGAAGAGGATTTTCACTTCATGGCTAGGCTGGTAATCTAGTGGAAGCTTGGGGGATCCAGTGGGGTTGGGTCCATGTTTGAGCCCGGGAACTCTTGCTCATTCCCCTGGCTCACTTGAAGTAAAACCTCTTTGGATCCCAAATAAGGAAAAACTACAAAATAACTCCTTGAAAATGCCTGAGTGCTGCTTGTGACCAAAGCTCACATGATCAGTGTCTTGCTTGAGTGTAGGCTGTTGCTGTGGGCCCCCAAAGAAGGGTGCAATAATGCTCACTATGGTTATGATCTCAATAAAAACATGCTGCTGTAGTGCACTTGGCATTTGGCTATATCTTTTGAGGCCTGCTGGAAACATAAGGCAGGTGTGGAATGCACTTGTGATGGAAATTTACACTCGGAGACACAGGATGCCAGTGCCCCATGAGCTGCGTTGGCTGCATGCTGGCATCTGGGGTGGAATTCTAGGTGTTCGTTCTTAACCCCACACAGTACTAAATGGTTTGTGCTCCAGAGCCCTAAGAGGCCGCCTCTTTCTCCTGCCTGAACTCAGCGCCTGAGCTGCAGCTCCGCAGGCCTAAAGGGAATTGTCAGCTGGGTTTTCTCTGTGAAGTTCCCCGACTATGGAACACACTTCCAGCCTCTTGATCAGCCAGAACCAGATTTGTTATCTCAAGGATTTAGTGCAAGGCTGACGTGTTTTTTGTTTTCTTGCCAAACATGTCTGGAAGGACCATCTCAATTAATGGCTCTTAAACTTCTATATTGATGACCCCTTTTACACAGCAATCCTATGAGTGCGACCCCCTTCTAAATTACTTTTTGAAAAAATGTTTAACACTATTATAAATGCTGGAGGCAAAGCAGAGTTTGGGGGTGGAGGCTGAGAGTTCACGATCCCCTCCGCCCGTGTAATAACATCCCAGTTTGAGAACCCCATGTCTGGATGGTCTTGGGGGTAGCATATGGATTTATTATTTATTTTTGAATTACAGTAGCACACAGAGACCCAGATGTGTTTTATGTAGGGACAGATATTATTGTTGGCCTTTAACAAATAATAATAATCAGAATAAACTATTGCTAATTGTATGTATACGTATCCATTTTATTGAACAGACAGTGCTCACCCAGCTAGAAGTTGGATCACAAAGAGTTTTGGATTCTCTTGTCCTTACGAAAGCTGTGTAAATAAAGAGTGACCGGCAGAAATGAGAGCCTAATTCTACTCATTGCAGGAAGGTTATTCTATCCCTTGAGAAGCAGGTGTCCTCTTCTAAGGCTCTGGGAAAGGCTTAGCTTGCTGAGTGCACTATAATGGGTAGAAGTGTTGTTATTCCTAGTTTAAAAGGACAATGTAGTGAAATAATCCTTTAATTCCATATGATGCAGAAACTTGGGCATTTGGGGACTATACCATAGCCTAGAAGTAGAGCTGCCAAATGGTATCGGGTGGCAATAAAGAAACAAAAAAATAGCTCAGAAGAGCAGCATGAGGGTGTTTTTGACACATTCCATAAACTATGTGAAAAAGGCTTTCGCTTAATTGTTTGTAGATTTATTTATTTTGCTTTTCGTTACCTGCTAACCACCCATCAGCATTATGGAATTATATCAAGTGGCTTAGGCCCAGATTTTTAAAACTATTGGGGGGTTGGGAGGCTCAGTGCCACAACACCTACACATTTAGGAGCCTTTTTCATTTAGGCACTTAGGGGCCTAAATTCCATCAAGTCCATTTAGATTTAGATTCACAAGTGCCTAAATCCATTTGGGAAAATTTAACTAGGCACAGTGGCACTGAGCACTGTGATGCTTAAATACCTTTAAAAACCTCTGCCTACGGGAGCCACCAGAATAGACTGGTGACTTCCTAGGATGTTGCTATCTGTTCTTTGGCACGCTCATTCTTTCTGCCTCATCCCCTATCATGATTATCTCCCTCCTCCATTGTTCTGCCCAGAGGCAAAGAAACCACCGTAGATCCATGTTTTTTGAGTTTTCCTGAATATTATTTTATGGTTTGCCCTCTTGTGTCCATGCATCATTTCTGAGATGCCTGACTAATATAGTATGTACAGTCCTATGCCTCTATAAATAAATAAAGGCTGTGTAATTAGGTCAAATTTTGCCTTTAATGTATATCAACCTTTATCTTCAACATAGAAATCTAGTAGATAAATACTGCATAGTGCAGAGCTTAATTCTTTGTGGGTAATGTTGAGTATTTAGGTTGCTCTTTGACTTTCATGGATTTAAGTGCCCCATTATCTCATAGGTGTGCACACAACACATCATGTTCATGAAGCTTGCATGCAAAAATCCCTTCACACCTAGAATCTCCTTAGTTTCTATGTCATGCAGCATTATTTGCAATCCTTTCCTCTTCTGTTTCTCCAGCACTTATTAGAGTGTCACTAAGAGCAAGCGGTTGTACATTTCTATCCATGTATTCGTTTTGGAAACTATAGGTTTATTCAGAAACCTAGTAATTTTTGGTCAGTTTCTTTGTGATTTGACTGTGCGTTCAAACCTCAACTGATCTCTCTGTTTTTCTCTCATCTATTGATATAGTAACTAACTGATAGTGTCAGACCTCCCTTGCTGAGAGCCAGACTCAAAATCTCTATAACTTCCTGCGTGTCCTTCAGCAGTTTCCTCTCTGCATGTTCCTCACACTAAGCTCCACAGTAGCTCATGTCTGTCTTATCATATTTCTGATTCTGCTGACAAGCAGTTCAGTGCCTTTGACCAAACTTAAGTTCTCTTAAGATAGTATCTTTAGAATGTGTGCTGATGGGAACTCGGGGATGAGCGGGAGGGGACCAACAACAAAAAAACAGGTGGGTGTGTTGGTATTTTTTTTTTTTTCATTTTATCATGACATTTCCTCAAGCATTTTGTGTCAGGGTGCAGGTATATTACTTGTATTACAGGATCACTCTTCTGGGTACTGTACAGACACACAGTAAGAGACAGTCCTTTCTCCAAAGATCTTATTGTCTAAATAGTAGACCAGGCAGAAAGAGTGGGAGAAAAGATGTGATGGTATCCTCCTTTGGCAGAGAGATGAGAGGCACGAACAATTTAAGGTCAGCCAGGAAGTCTGTATGATGTAGAAATTGAACCCAGATCTCTTTGAGTCCTGGTCCAGTGCCTTAACCACAAGACCTCTCTCTCTCTTTTTCTAACCTTTCTTTCATTATGAGTTATTTTAAATAGAAAAATGCGGGTACCTGGGGGGAGGGAGGAATTTAATATATGCCCTTCAGTACCAATGTCTTAGTTACTGATGACACTAAACATCACAACAGGAAAGTTTTTTAAAATGGCAAATGTGTTTTCCAACACGTGATCCCCATGTTACTCAACTTGGGCAAATAGAAGTAGAGTGCTCACGTTCACTTTCTGTGTGTATTCAGTCTCACTTTCTGGTTTCTGTACGCTAGCACAATTCTGTATTACTTGGGTTGCTAACGGTGCAGGAGTATGATTACATTGTGAAACAATCCCAAGTCCTCATTGCTGGCATTTCTGGATCATGAAAGCATTTGTTAGATTTTGTAAAAACGCACATGGCCATATTCTGAAGTGTGGCTAAGGAGCCAAAAGATGCTAGTTGCAAACCCTTGCCCGATCATTGACCAACTCAGCAGCAGGCTAGGTTCCCAGTGTACTTTAGTCTGGAGGCGGCTGTAAACTGTGCGCCAGCTGTCACTGGCTGCAGTGGAAATTATTGTAGAAGAGACTCACATAGTGGGCTCTTTTCCCTGGCTCTGTCCCCTGCACTAGATCCCAGGAGAGGAATGATATAGGATCAATCATAGTTCCTGTGTTCCACCTAACTATTGACTAAGCTGTTTTGTGCTAGCAGAGCAGTGCTCCAAGCTTATCCAGAATGCATGAGCGGTGGATATAATCCACTGCCACACTGCTGCCGGATGCCTGGGATGTGATGGCCTTGCCTGTGCTCTGCCTCTTCCTGTCCATGCTTCACCCTTTCCCCCAGGCCTCACTGCCTCGCTGAGTCTCTCCACTTCACTACACGCACACCCATAGAGGTCCCTGCCACTTGCTGTGTCCCTCCTCTCCTGTACCACCATGAGGCTCTGCCCACCTGCCATATCCCTCCTCTCCTCCTTCCCCCATAAGGTCCCTGCTTGCCCTGTCCCTGTGGGCAGTAGAGGCCTCGCGGGGAAGAGAGGGGAGTAAAGGAAGGATGTAGCAAGTGGGCTGAGTAGGGAGGGGGCGGGGCCTGGGCAGAAGAGGCGGGGCTGCGGACAGAAGTAGGCCTGGGAACCAACCTTCCCCAGGGGAAGGTTCACCCGCTGCCCATGCCAGAATAGCTGAGGATCTAACCTTTTATTTGCAGTCCTTTTTACCAGATTTGTTGTTGCAGTCTCTCTTTAACTTTGACCAGCTGAATCTACGGTACAGTTTGATACTTTCTTATTCCTTTTTGGAATAAAAGGGAAACCCACAGCAGTCTGGCATGAGAAAATCTCTGCTTGGAAAAACAAAGGAAAATGTGGAGAAATGAGGAATTTTAACCTGGACTTGCCTCTGAGTTTGCTCTGCAGTCTACACAATTCGCTTTGTTCGTCTTGAGTTCTGGTCTCAGATATCTCAGCCATATCCTCTGACTTTCTGTAAATTGTGTCTGGAAAAATGACACCTGCTGGGCTTCTCTTCTCTCCTTGTAACTAGCTGGAACTCACCACCTAATGGGAGAACTATAAAAATGAGCAGTGCTGATAGCTAATTCTTGAAAGCTGTGCACCAGATAAATCCAGTTTCTGCTGAGTCCAGCAGTGACGGGAGTTTGTTAGGTCTTCAGCAAGAGTAATGAAAACAATGATCAAAAATTTCCTGGCTGGGTATTAAAGATGGTTAACCAGCCCAATTAGATCAGTATCCCAATGACTGAAGGACCTATTGATCACACAATCTGGCACAGAAAAAAGATGGCTTCCTGCAACAATGAAAAAATGCTGCTGCTTTTATTACTGGGTTTATATTCACTGTTTTGGGTTTTTATTTTAAGCTGTTCTGTACATTTTCTTCTCTGTGAAGAGAACTAAGTGCAAGAGCTGAAAGGGAAAAGCTGCTGATATAGTTAGAAGCTCTGATGATTAAATAGTGAGACAGGAAAATATTTATTAAATAAAATAGATACCGAAAACTCTGGCATAAAAATATGTGAAAAACTGCTGCTAAAAAAAAAAAATCTTCAAGCCTCAGTAACAGTAGGAGTCTTTCCCCCACCAAGCAGTTGTTGACACACTACCAAGTTAGTGAAAGTAGATATATTTTCCTGAGACTGGTTGAATTTTAAAGCTGGGGCCATAACATTACAGTACATTTTGGTCATAGATAAGATCTATGAATTATATATGAAGGATTAGACCTCTTGAATTAGTTATGACCCCAAAAACAAATCCATTAGATCGGTCTGATAAGACATTACGTTTGCAATAATGTTCTGTTTAGCTGAGACTTTATGGTTTAGCCATGGTACTTACTTCAGTTAGGATAATACATTATAAACATTTATATCAGCTTTTTTCTTTTCCTTTTTTAAAATTTTTCAGCTGCTAGAGCAGGGGTGGGCAACCTATGGCCCGTGGGCTTGATCCGGCCTGCAAACCGTTTTAACTTGCCCTGTGAGCTCCTGCTGGGGAGCAGGGTCTGGGGCTTGCCCTGCTCTTGCGCTCCAGCTGGCGCACCGGGTCAAGGGCTGCACCATGCGGCTCTGGAAGCCGCGGCATGGCCCCGATCCAGGGTGCAGCATCGGGGGCTGCACCATGCAGCTCCCAGAAGCAGCCGCATGGCCCCGCTCCAGCACTCTAGCAGGATCAGGGGCAGCTCCACACGAAGGGACATGCTGCTGCTTCCAGGAGCTCAGGTAAGTGCCACTTGGAGCCTGCACCCCTGAGCCTCTCCCAAAGCCCCTGCCCCAGCCGCAGCCATGATCCCCCTCCCACTCACGAAATCCCTCAATCCCAGCCCGGAGCACCCTACTGTACCCCAAACCTCTCATCCCCAGCCCCACCCCCAAGCCCTCACCCGCAACCAGAGCCCTTACCCCCCCACACACCCCAACCACAATTTTATGAGCATTCATGGCCCACCATGAATTTCTATTCCCCAATGTGGCCCCCAAGCCAAAAAGTTTGCCCACTCCTGTGCTAGAGGGACCCAAGAGCTTTCTTTTTTTAGCCAATGCAAAGAGACTGAGCATATGGTGAGGCAGGAACTGTGGATATTGGGGTGGTCTGACAGAGCTTCTGGAACATTCGTCGCTTATGCGCATCCATCCTTGCTTCAGCTAGGTGTTTTCCCACATAGAACTCTAGCCGCTACCCCACATTGATTGAAAGCATTTCTGGCCTTCAGAGCCCAGCTAGCTTGTCTTTAGAGAATATGAAATAATTTCTTCTTTGTGGGTAGGGATTATGGAAAGTTTTTTTCCCCCCTAATTCTCCTTCTCGCCTCAGTCCCATAAACCTCAGTCGGCGCAGACGCAGTCGCGAGGGCACCGCTGTTCCCAACCCATTCAGTCTGTGTTCCATTGTAAAGAGTGTGATGTGGAGTATCTCAACTGAGTGAAATCATGGTAGCTATGTGCATTTCCACTCCCTGAGGATCTGCCCCCAAAACTTTCACACAGGTCTAGCAGTTTGGCTCTTGAAGGGATACCACAGGCCTATTAAATGAATGCACACAAGCCACCCAATTGGTAGTGGGCTGTGGTACAAATAAGTGAGCCGTAGGTTACTGCTGAAAAGGTTCTGAAATTCCTATGATAAATGTGGATGCTACACTTTTATATTTTAAATAGTCTGTGAATAGGGTTGCTGGGTGTCCAGTTGGTGGCGCAATGAGGCTAAGACATGCTCCCTACTCAGCTCTGTGCAGTTCCCGGAAAGCTACCTACACATCTCTCCAGCTTGGGGAGACCCACAGAGGCTCTGCACACTGCCCCCACCCCAAGTGCTGGCTTGCAGCTCCCATTGGTTGGGAATCGCAGTGGGCAGGTGCAGTGTGCAGAGCCCCCGTGGCCACCCTTCCGCTTAAGAGCCGGAGGGGCATGCTGGCCATTTTTCCCGGGAGATGCTTGAGGTAAGCACCACCCAGAGCCTACACCCCTCACCCCCTCTTGTGGCCCTGCCTCAGCCCTGAGCCCCCTCCCACACCCAAATTCCCTCCTGGAGCCTACACCCACACCCCCAGCCCAGAGCTCCCTCCTGCACTCTGGACTCACCCCAGAACCCTCACTCCTCCCACACCCCAACCATCTGTCCCAGCCCAGTGAAAATGAATGAGCGAGGGTAGGAGAGAGTGAGTGACAGAAGGAGTGAGTGGGGGCAGGGCCTTGGAGAAGGGACATGACCTTAGGAAAGGGGCAGAGCAAAGCTATTAGACTTTCTGCAATTTGAAAGTTGGCAACCCTATCTGTGAAGGACTGTTTAAGAGCAATGTCCAGCTCTAAAATAGCACCTTTCAGCCAAGGGTCTCAAAGCACTTTTAAAGGAGGTAAAGTATCATCATCCCCATTTAACACTTGAGGAAATTAAGGCACAGGGGTGAAGTGATTCATTTAAGATTACATACTAGGGCATTGGCAGGGCTGGGCATTGGCATAGATAGCAGGTGCCTTCCCCCTCTCTGCACCCCCATCCCAGTCCGGTGGACTACCTTTCTTTTAGCAAGAGCAAAATACATTCTAGTGTCTCGGGGTATGAAGTGCATATCTTTAAAGGAGTTTAAATAAACTGTTTGTGTAAAAAACCAATTGTCTCAGAATACAGCTGTAGAGAAGGTGAAATTGAAGGTGAGTTGCCTTCATAGCAGGAAATACAAGTTGCAGAGTGCTTACTTTTCCTAGCAGTTTGTTCTTGACCAAATTCTGTGGGAGTGGCAGAGGAGAAGGGGAATAGTGACAATCTACTACTAGGGCACAAGTTCCAAGATGCTTCATGCATTCAGGTGGTAAACCCACGAGGGGAGGAGAAGAGAGTAAGTGTGTGTGTGTGTGAGTCTGTGTGTACATGTGTGCTGGGAAAAGCTTGCAGCACGCTTTGTAGGGCAAATAGACCAGAAATAAAAAAGTGAATAAAGTAAAATAGTAAGAGCTTGGATTGATCGACAAGATTCTTGTAGTTCTGTGAACGGAGAGGTTTTGGTTTCTGCTGCTGAAACTGATAAGAGCTGGAAATGCTGTGGTTCTCAGCTCCTATATGGACAAGACAGAACAGGAGTGTTCATAAATACTCCAGAAAGCACAGTGAAACAGTGGAGAACTCCTTGGACAGATGTATAAATATTTGTGCTCAGAGGATAGTTCACAATAAAGAATTTATCCAAGCTCTTTTGAAAATCCCATTTTTAGATTTTGTTTTGCTATTCATGGAATACCTGTGAGCAGATCACAATCTCCTTGAATTTATTCATTAGTAGAAAGAATTAGATGAGTAGTTTTGCTAATTATTTATAGTTGATTCTGCATACCTCTATGCCAGTATTTGGTATTTGTTCTTCAACTGTTGAAAGGTTGTGATTTTTGTTCTGATAAATCCCATAGTATTCTTCCTATGTGCACTTCTGGTGCAAAATACTCTGATATGTTAATTTAAAATTCAGTTTCCATATATACTCACGGCTTTGAAATTTGTCTTCTACAAATATTCATGCCAGTAGAACCCAGTCACACAAATGCTCACAGAAAAAATGCAAAAGGACAGAAGCAAATTATTTCGTAAAATCAAGCAAATGGTAGTGAAATGTAGATAAATAGAAATGTTTTGTCAATATTCACTCATTTCTACTAATTATATCATGTTTAGACAGCAGTCTAGCTGCATTAATACTCTGAGTGTTTAACTTGTACAATTTACAGCATCCGAAGGCAGTACGTGTTCTCAGACACACAGAAAGAGTGGGGATTTTTTTAACCTCCAAGGTTTATCATTTATGAATATATAGAACAGCCAAGAAGCTTTTATGAAACTAACTAAAGAGTTTAGGCTCCAGTCCTCCAAAACATCCCCATAGTGAAGATCATGACCTCTCTAAAGTGTCTTCAGTTGATCTTAGATCCTCAGTTGATCTTACTAAATTAGGCATTGATGGTGTACATGCTTAGTTGGGGGTTGGTAACTTTATGAAAAGAAGCAATCTCAGTGGTGCAAGTAACTTTATTTATGTGGCTCAATGTTTTCAGGTTAAAAGACTTAAATTGTAAGTTCTTTGGGACAGGGACCTTGTTTGCTTGTATTTCAGCAGACTGACACTCTAGACATTCATGTGCAATTGTGATACCACTTGGAATAGGTCTGTGATTGTCAGAAACCTGTAGATGCTGAGGCTGGATCTTGCCTTTGCGGTACTACAGGTGCCACAGCAGTGACGCTAAGGAGTAACATCAGAGAGGAAGAATTATCTGAGCCAATCTAAACTTCTGCTTTTTGTATGTCCTTTTTCTGTCTTCTGCAGCTCAAGCCAGGTCAGAACAGTTGCCGAGACAGTGACAGTGAAAGTGCCAGTGGAGAATCGAAAGGATTCCATCGGAGCAGCTCTCGGGAAAGACTCAGTGACGTAAGTAAAACTCCTGAGGCCAAATACTGCCCTGAGTTGCATCCTTTTTTTGAAGGGTGTAAATCAGGGCAGAATTTGGCCCCTGGGGAGCAATGTGCTGCTGAACTCCTCCTGCCCCCTTGTGGAATGGACTCCTTCTAAATTTATTAACAGTCTCTATTTGTGTGTAGGGGGTCACTCACTTGCAGCCAGTTGAAAGAAAAGAGTTGATTGATTTGTTATGTTGCAATGAACTAGACAGTTGTAGCCTCTGTAATATTGGTAGGTTGGTATCTTAGACCACAGTGACATGTGCCCAAGATTCGAGCTCCTGAGCAACAACATCAGGATTAACAGGGGGAGAACCACCTTGATAAATATCGATAGATTTAGAGACTCTGGGAGTACGTGAGAAAAAGTGACCACAAAGTAATACACTCACAAGTTGTCAAATGTCCTTTTATTAACAATTTCATTAAGCAGATAATGGATGCCACAACTACTGCAAATACTCAGATAGAGACAAACCATACGTTGTCCAGCATCAATGATTTCATACTCCCATCCCCTGGGGAAACATCGAAAGGAGTAGGATAATTATCAGGTGGCCACCCCGGTGAGTGTCTCCTAATATGCTTCCCAGGCTAGTCAACAGCTTTTATTCTGGTTTTCTTTTATGTCCACTATGCTCATGCATATACATTAAAGTGACATCCTCTCTTTCTTTATTTGCACTTCAACATCCCATGAATTTTAGGGTGACCCATCTCTCATAGGCTATCCCCTTCATTCCCCTCGTTCCCATATAAATCAGTGAGTTACGATAGCAACTTGAGGTTGTTACAGAGTCGCCTGAAATGTTACTGTTGGGCATCTTGTGGTATTAACTGGTACGTTGTGGCAGATTTTTCCCATTTATTGCTTCATAGTTCCAGAGCATCAGCATTCAAACCCGTCTTTTACTGTAATCTTACAATTTACTGATACAGGATTCTGTCTCAGTTATCTAGTCATGCCAACTTGCTTGAAGCCTCTGTGGCTTTCTGTGGACAAGTTACATATCTCTCAGACCTAAAGCCTACAGGCCATGCATTAGTTTTATTTTACTTGCATACATAATACACATTCATCAGTGATACATGCTGATAGTTTAACAGTGAAACTCAGATCTAATCTGTTACCCGTAGATGGATTATGTATAATTAGCTACACGGTGAACACTAGTTTGATAAGTACGGTAGGCTCTTACCCAGGATGGGAAGGTGAGGGGGGGATGTATTTACTGTAACGAATTTCATACTTGCAGAAGGTATTGGAGAACTGGAGAGACTCAAGTCATTTTTATTCACTGAACAAGTATAACATGGCTAACAGGTATAACATGTACAAGTTTTTCCTCCACTGCTTTGCCAAACTTCCCATTGAAGGAGCCAGTACTAATGAAGAGAGGGTATCTCTCCATGCCAAAAAAAAAAAAGCTTGCTTCCTCTCTCTGTTGCAGAGTATTAACCATGCACCGATTTAAACTATGCATCAGTTATTCAACCAATACCTAGAATGAGAGTAGACACATTCTGGGAACAAAATGGACCTTCTTTTTGCTGTAATTAGATCATCTAACCGGGCGGGTGGATTTTTTAAAAAAGTACAATGGTTCATCTATAGGACGTTTGATGGGTCAGATCCTCAGCTGGTTTAATTCATCACCATTTCACCAGACCCCCTCCATCTGAAGGTCTGGTCCTATATCTCTAGTGCATAATAAATGATACCCAAGACTCAGAAATAGGTGTTCAGATTTGGAAGACAGGTAACATAGGGTGGCTTGCACAGATGAGATCAAATTGAGCAGAAATGAGACTGAGAAAAGCAGAACTTTTTTTTTAAACCCATTTTCTTGGCAAATTTAAGCCTCAAGGTACAGAGCTAGTTCTAGCGACCCTGTGCAGTACTTCTGGAATAGCCTCCTAAACTGCTGATGTGATGGTATGAAACCACCTCCATCTTTCTCTCTCCTTTGCTCCATTATTTTAGGGGCCCATCCCTCCCTTAAACTCAACCTTCATGGATGACCTCATGTTAGTTTTAAAGCCTGCCCTTTGTAGCCGTAGGGTGAGGCTGTTATCAGTGCAATAAGATACCATCAAAGGAGAGGCAGTTGACTTCAGCAAGTAATTTGAGATTTTCCACTGACTTAGATCTTTTGGCAACACTCGTTGTACTTCACTGTTGTAGTCGTGGTTGTGTCATGTGCCTGCACCACAGCTTGGGGCTGATGGGAATATTTTACACTTGGATAACATCATCTCTGCAAGCCTTGCAGTGTACTAAAGATGGGAACCCAAGGACCGAGACTTGTCGAATGCCTCACAGCAAGTACCAGAGCTGGGCTTAGACCCCAGTGCTCCTGATTCCAATTGCCCTAGTTTTACAGACATGCATCCTGTATCCCCTGGCAATACATTGTCTTCAACCTCACAGTGCAAATAATGGAAAGGAGGGAAACGCTTTTCGTTCCCATTAGACACCCAAGAGATCACATGAGGACTACATTATCAGCGAGCGGCGATCTCAGCAATAATCTCATTAATACATTTTTTTTATTTCTTTTGCCTAAGTTGATAGCAAGCCCTGTCACGCTTTGATAACATAACACGGTTGAAACTTGCCTTTTCAAGAGACCCCTGGATTGCTGTCCAGTGCTGCCAGTTCAGCTAAGACTTAAGAAGCATGCATAAGGTGGATATCTTGTTATCTAGGCCTGCGGTGGCCTCCAGCCTTTTTCGGATTCTTTCAGTTATGAAAAGTAAATATCTTTGTACGTTTCCTTCTCAGGCTACAGCAGAAACCTTATTTTTTAAAGATGGATTCCCAGATAACAGCTCTGATAGTTTCACTTCCAGCTCCGTTAGATCCCACCTTGAATTGCATTATTTCAAACAAACAAGGTCTGAGAGCTTAATAGTGTTATTTAAAAATAATACATTTTTAAAAGGTGCAGGTTGTCTGCATCTTATTTGCCAACACTGATTGTCCTGAAAAGAACAACAGATTAGACTAAGATGTCTCCTCATCTCTCTCGCTGCAGAATTTTCTCTGACATAGACACTTTTTACCTGGGAAAAATACCCAAAGAGATTGTGTACTCAATGGAAAATATGGGTAAAATTTAAAATATCTCATTGAGATTAGCCCACAGGTCAGAAAAGTAAATCTTGGACTCTCAACATGATGAATTTCTACTGTGGTAGTCATACAGTGTAGAACAGTAGGCATGGTTCCTGCATGAAGATGTATAATGAAGGGAATGCATATATTTTAGATGGATAATCCATTTTCAAATCTCCGGTTGTAAGTAAGCTGTTGATATAGAAATGTTAACTTCATGAACTTTAATGAGAAACCTAAGTGATAACCCAGTGACAGACGCAGAAAGAGGGGGATAGTATAATTAATTAACAGTTGCAAACTCACTTGTCAGTGGCATCATTCCCTCTCCTGACAGATATCTTTCAACTATGCATTTTATAAATGTGTCTACAATCCTTGGGTAACCAGACATTGTCAAAGTATTTTTACAAGGGATCATTCCTTTGCAGCCTGATGAGATCCAAGCAGGTAATTTGCAGAACTTGCAAGAGCTCTGGTCAAAACCAAAAAGAAAATAATAATATGAAAAGACCATGTTAATCAGGAGACTTGTCTCCTAATGAGTTTTGAAATACCGTCAGAAAGTAGGAAGTAGAATTGCCCCATGTTCTTGTCAAATGCAATGCAGCGAAACCGATTTCCGTCCCCTCTTTTTCCATCTCTCCCTGTGCCCCATTCCCCTTGACGCTCCAAAAGAATGTAATTAACAGAAAACTTGACCTCTGGTAAATTAAGGAGAATGATTACCTGACAGCTCCTGACAGCAGCTGTTGGACAGTGAGTTGATAAATCTCACTGAGTTTGTAAACAGGTCTTCCACCTTCCCCCTCCAATGTGCGTGCGTGCACACACACACTCTCTCTCTCTCTCCTTCTATCGTCTTTTTGGAATAACTGTTTACTTTCTGCTTTCTGGATAGAGCTCGCTTTAGGGCCCTAAAGCAGAGAAATTGGAGGCCACCTTTTTATGTGTAGCTGGGAATATATAGGGTGCTATAGTCATTTTAATCTCATCAAAATCTTGCCAGTAGTGGAATTCATTCTGTTAAGATTTTGCTTTAAGACAACATGGCAGTGCCTTCTCTTTTCCTCAGCCTGGAACTCTCTCAACTCACTCAACTTTGATTTCCTTTTTTGAAATACTTGAGATCACCTTCCTTCCCTCAGTTGCGAGAGGAGGTAAGGGAATCTTTGTAGGGGGAAATGAGTATATAGCAGCCAGCAGGCCTGGATGGTAAACATCTCAGAGTGTTAAGGGGATTAGCCAACGAGTCTACTATACCACTGATTATTATTTCTGAGAGAGTAGAAATGTCAACACACTGCAAAACTCCCCACAAAAGCTCGATCCTGAGCACTTTGGCTTCAATGCAGCAAAGCACTGAAGCAAATTTAAGCATGTCAACTTTAAGCACCTGCGTAGTCCCATTGAAATCCATTCTTGTATCCTTCATGGTTCATCCAGCCCTAACTTTGCACACCGTACAAATATGGATAGTGACAAATGGCTGAAGAGTTCTGTCATCTCCGATCTATGTAACTTGTTCTCTCTCTCATGCAGAAGTTATGATTGCTCTAGATCATGAGTAGCAATAGTAAAATCTGCTATTTTTCTCCTCCATGGTTTCAGGTAGGAGATGATCTTTGAGGAATAATGACTTACCAATGGCATCAAAATCACACTGTTTAGAAGTCCAGTTTGATAACAGGATGAGAAACATCTGGGCCAGGAAAAATATACACCCTGTTCGATCTTTTTCTCAACCCCTTCAACACTCTGCACATATGGTGCCTCTTCTGCTTCCGCAGATGTCATATCAAGGTCCCGGAAAAGCACATAGCTTCTCTCTTGAGTTCCTCAGTTTCTCATGCTTTCTGGCTGTGTTTCCAAGTGCACAGGGTACCCAAAGCTAGCAAGGAGATTATGCTGGCTACTGAGTGAAGGGAGACAAGCCTCAATGCCATGCATGGAGATATACTGAGGTCTGATTAAAGAGTGAAGGAACCAGGCCCCAACAAAGTCGTCATGTTATCACCCGGCCCTCACTCTCCACATCAGTTTCAGCTTCAGATATTACGACATTTGCACTTCTCTGCCTCCAGCTTCTTCTACAATAATGTTCAGTCCAAAAAATCCAGAATGAGGGTTAGCCCTTGAGTTCTCGGCTGTTTAACTCCTAGCATTTCCGCTCCTTCAGAATATTTTGTTTTCTGGGAGGTATCCAAATTGGAATAATACCAATTTGTGTGTGTGCGCGCATGGGCAGGCGCACAAGAAGCTGATGGGCTGCATGCTGTCTTTCTTTTTTTGTCTGAGGCTAGGAGCTTAAATGCTTTGTTGCATTATGTTAATTTGGCAGTGTGATCAAATTCATGTCGTAATTAAAGCTGTCAGTTGGAAGGCAAGCCAATCGCCGAGAAAACACAGCATAACAAATGAAGTGAAATGATTCTGCGTGTAGCTATACAATGCTTCGCCAGGCATGAAATTAAATAAGTAATTTGATGTTGACATCAGAAATTGAAATGATACCCACTGTTGCTTCATTCAGTCAGACCTGCATAAACAATAGCCAGAACAAATATGTACAACAGAGCCCTTCTGCCCACCCGGATCCCCAAGTAATGCACAATATATATGCAAAATGGGTATAACTGTGCCTTCCAAGACCCGAAGGATGCAATTTTCTTTGGTACACAATAAGCTGATACTTCCAAGAGCATTACTGCTATTTTGCTCCTAGCCCCAAAGTTCTTTTCTTAAAAATAAATAAATGTAAATAAAAATGAAACAATGTATTTTAAACAAGAGCCTCTGTTCGTCACATTTTTGCTCGTGGGCTTCTGATGCAGGCTTCTCTTGATGGTTGTGTGACTATTGAATGGTATGTATCAATGTTGTATTTTGTACCGGATGAAATGCAAAACCATTTTATCCAATATAGGCACTCTAAATGTAGGAGAAGTAATGCCAACCAGTGCAGGATCATGACTCAGTATGGGGCATGTAAAGATGCTGCATGCATTCAGCGGTTTGTATCAAGGCTGGGGACAGGGTAGCATGATCATTTAGCTATTGAGAGATGTCAAAAAGGTCAAAGCTTTCTGCTTACATGGTCCTTGCGTCAGCCTGTATGTACTGCCCGTACACAACACAGCTAAGCTAGGCTGGCAGGCTTTCTTAGCCACATGCTTGTCATGACGAACAAAATCCCTGTGCAAAACATATTGTCCATATCTGGCTTGCAATGTTCAAAGGGTCATAATTCAGTCAAATCAAAACCAAATTTCCCTGGAATTCCGAAAAGCATTTATCTTCGATTAAGGCCATTTCATTGCTAAATTTCAGCTTTGTACCCATAGCCTTTATAGCACTGAAGCTTTTCATGGAAGAGGTCACAAGAATTATATTATGATAAATAAATATGTTTGCTTACTCTTTTTGTACTTAGTCTGAGCCATTTTTGCTGAAATTTTCACCTCTTCTTCCCCCGCCCACCCCACATTTGGGCAAAATCCAGTCTTGGGAAATTTCTTCCTGGAAGGGGCACGTTTTTTTATAAAGTTGCAAGTGTCAGAGAATGGAATTAGAATGGAAATCATTGTCACCTGAACTATAGCAGCCTAGTGAAGATAATGGTATACCTATAGTACTTTGCAGTAAAGTTGTACAGTTTATACAGCATAAAATAAAATGCTAAAAGCCAGAGCAAACAACATCTTTTAAAAGGAAAAAATAAAGGAGGATTAGATAATGGAGTCTGACTGTTGAAAACAAGAAAATTTCTGATCAAGCAACATCAACTATAATCTTTCAGCAGTGGGGATGGATGAGGTGAAGGAGAGCAGTAAGGGTTGTCAACTGCAAACCTTTACAGCCCAGCCCACGTTCAGTCATTTGTTCACCTAAAAAGTCATAGTAGAACCCTGAGAAGGTGGATGATGTCAGAATACAGGTGCCCTGCAGGATATGGTCAAAGGGAAAGATCTGTCAAGTAACCATGTTTCTAAGAATTAATGGCACTGAAGAGAACCACTTCAAGCCTCTTTATTTGATCCTTAATTGATGAACTCTCAGTAGTGCACTGAAATATTTACAATGAGCATTGCTGTGACTCTGCAGCTTGTTGACACAATCCAGCTCCAGTGAAATAACTGGAAATTGGTACTGCATAGGCCTCATCAGGCATTAATTTCACTCTCATTGGTGTGCTGCAGTGATCAAAAGTTATACTTACAAGAAGACTGAGTCCAAGCACGGACAGGACTTCCTGTTAGGGCTCCCTGCAGCCACTTTTGAAATAGTGTTATGGTATTGCAAACACTACTTGTTTTCTCTGAGCTTGTTAAGTCTGGTTGGTGTGGTCCATGCTATTTCCGGTGCTCCTTATGGCATACTATTGCAAGTGAGACTGTCAGGGAACAGAAGGATTGACCAAGCTGTACAAGTTAGAGATAGTGTTGATGATCCAAGGTCGTCTTTTCCATCTCCCTGGCCAGGAAAGAACAGTTCTCTATATCATATTTCCTTGTGCGTTGTCCAGTATGGTCTGAGCCCTTTCAGGCTGGGACCATCAGCAATTGGACAACGTGTGCTATAATATAATAGATCAGGGGTGGCCAAACTGTGGCTCATGAGCCACATGCGGCTCTTTTACATTTCAAGTGCTGCTTCGGTGCCCCCCCCACCCCAATTCTCTACCTACCAGACTGGTAGGGGGAGCTCGGGACCTCTGCCTTGCAGCAGGGTGGTGAGATAGGGGCTCCTGCCCTATGGGAAGGAGGATCTCCTGGCTACAGCCCTGCAGAGCGCATCTGACGGGGCTCAGCGCTTCAGCAGGAGCGGGGCTGAAACCCTGCGCTCTGTCAGACACCTTCTGTGGTGAAGCCCTGAGCCTCACCAGGTGTGTCCCAGCTCTCCAACTTCTGAAGATTGTCATATCCGGCTCAGAGGATGAGTAGGTTTGGCCACCCCTGTAATAGACAATGAGCTGGATTGTGACTGAAGTTCTTAGGTCTCCCTATCTCCCTAATTCCTGTGAATGTAGAGATTACAATCATGCCCCACCTTAAACTGCAATTTTATGACACTATTTTATACAAATTGTAAACCAGATTCCTTTGTTATTTTAGAGGTTTGAGTTTTAAAGCCTCTTTCATGCTATAGGATTTGTTCTTTGGTTTATTTTTCTTCTAAAATTCTTGGGTTGTCAAAAATATGGAAGTCTAAATTGGAAATTCTCATGACAATGTCTGGGAAATGGGACATTGACTGTAGCGGCTTCCCTGTGCTCACATATTCTTTACATTTCAGTCTTCTAATTATGTTTACAAAATGTCTCATTTTAGAAAAGCAGTGTGTGCACTAACCAGGGCCTTTCGTGAATAAATTGGCAAACAGGTCATACACTGAAAAAGTCATCCAAATCCACCGGGCTTTTTATTTTGAAGTCAGTCTATGGTATCTTTTTTTCCTCCTCCCACCTGCCCCTTTGTGGCCACAAAGCTGAGTAGCTGGAGTCCAGGGCATTGAATGTCAGGGAGGCTGGTTGATGAGTGTCTGTTTAGTCTCATTGCAGGGCGAAATGCCATCATTAATTCATTACCCAGCTGCCTGTCAAATAAATTGGCAATTACGTCCACCGCGGAAGCTTGGAATTCAGTAAATAGCACGTTACCATCTCAGAGTCGTTGAGAGATGTAAAAGGAAAAATTAAGCATCACCGTGTTTGTTTCAGAAGCAGATGACAAGGGGCAGCACATTGGTGCTGTGATGTAGTGATGAAAAGCTTGGAAAGAGCTGGTAATGAGCTATGTGGATTGGAACGTGTTAAAAACCATCACTGACTTTCCATTTTGTCTTTGTGTTTTATTGCAGAGCTCAGCTCCTTCCAGCTTGGGAACAGGCTACTTTGTAAGTGTATCTCAACTTCAACACATGTGCCTCTGAACAGCTTAGCGTTACTCCTGAAAAGAGAGCTTTTTATTACGTTGAAATAAGCATAAATAACCGGCCTTAGTCTGCCTGATAGCTGTATTGATCATCTTCCATTCCTATTGTAGGTAATCAATTATAGCGAGAATTCCAGACCTGCTGGACAATGGTTTTATAAATTGATCTGATCAGGTTAATTAATATAGAAATTACCACTATATTTAATTTGTCTGATACGATTGTGTTTCATACTGCTTGTGACTATGCCTCAGTTTACATAGTTCTGATATGGGATTCAAGTGTCTTGATTCTTCCTCTCTCCAGTGGGTTTTTTTTGTAGATTCATAGGTTCTAAACCCAGAAGGACCCATTATGATCTGTTTGTACTTTGACCTGCTGCATTATATAAGCAACTGAATGTCAAGCAGTGATTTCTACACGAAGATCCATAACTAGTGGTTAAACTAGAGTATACGTTTTAGCAAGACACTAGTGGCACTCCTTTGACTCCAGTAGAGTTATGCTACTTTTACATTAATATGAGAAGAGAATGAAGCCCAAGATTGATCAATCAATCTTATCTATTACAGAAAGTGTTTTGTTTTTTTTATTTTGTTTACTGTTAAGACTTTTTCTATCACCATTGAATTCAGTGGACAGTTTTTCTTCGGTATTTTTATACTGAGCGTGGTTACTCCTCTTTTCAGTGTAATTTACGTATATTCCCCAAGCAGGGTATATTTCTGCCTTTCTAATATCTGTAGAGGAAATAGATCATTACATATTTCTGAAAACAGGTGGGTAAAATGCAATTAGACTTTTCCCACAGCGTGTGCTGTGTATAGTTAATAGTGTAATCAGAAGCTGCTCCCATCTTTTCATCAAACACAGGGGAAAAGAAAACTGTACACAATCCATGATGAAGAAACTTTAAAGTATTTATATCCAGATTCCCAAAGTACAATGTTCTTTCATTAGTACATGGTGAAATTAGTTAATTTCTGTAGGGTGTGTGATCCTACATAAAAAGATATGAGACTAAACTGGATAACAAATGATCTCACATGTAAAGGGTAAAATGCAAGCACAAAAATTGCTTGACATTTGGAGGCTTGCCATGTCCTGCTGGATTTAAGTCGGACTTCAGCCTAAAGTGAATGTTAACACTTCTGCCAGTGGAAAGGTATGAAGAGAGCATTATCAGTTGAAGAAGGTTGGTGGTTGTTCCCATTACTGTAGCAAAATCTAAATCACTTTAAGATGAAAAGAAACAGCGAACGCTGTTTCATTCCTTTAGCTTCTCCCTACCCCATTATGTATCATGCATATTTGGTGGGGGGGAGGGGGAGAAATCTCTGCAACATCTTAAGAATTATCTTGTATAAAGGCTAAAACTTGAGTACCTTTCCATAGTCTAGCAGAAGTGCCATCCTTTGTGACTGGACACTTTTTTTACCTCTGATGAAGAGGAGTACAGATATGCTCTGGAATGGGTTAGATACAGTCTGAGAACAAGAGGTTTGTTAATTTTTAAAGCCTTGTCTCCTTATTGTGGGAGCTGAATATGCATGGTTGTGAGAGCACAGGTTCAGCTTAATATCTAGGAAGCAGAGCGAACAGAAGAAAAGCCATCTGCTATTCTTTTACACCATATTGTATGTGGGTTGGTCCACTATAGTGAAAATCTGGAGGGTGTCAGCATCCCCTGTGCTTCATCCAAAAGCTTTAAAGTTTCCAATTCTCCAAAGTTAAGAGTGACAAAAAACAACAAGAGGTTTTGAGTTCTAGTGCCAACACATTAGCATTTTTAATGCTGTTGTTTGAAATGGGCTTGGGGTGGGGGCCAAACGGCTTAAGTTTCACTAGTGTGTTGTGCTTAACTGTGTATAGTCTGATATTTTGCGTTTTCTTCCTGTACCACCAATAGTTAATGCTGTCATTTAGCTATCCTGCTAAAGTAATTTTTACATTTAAACAATTTTGGATGAAACTTGAAGGTTCCCCACCCCGCTTTATTTTGGAAAGAGTTGTTTTTAGGATTATCTTGCTAATTTTTTTTAAAAAGCCCATAACATTATTAACTTACATGGGGCAAATATAACCCAGATGTGTTCGGCAGTACCAGACAATGAGAAAAATGCTCCGAAATGATCCGCTCAGCATGTGTTTCTGATCAATGCAATTATTGTATTATCAAAATGCAAAAGAATATGAACTTGAATAGATGTTTTTACAAAGCCTTTAACCAGCAAGAGCCTGGTTTTCTTATTGCTTTAGCTTGAATCCAGACTGTCAGAACCGTGGCTCTTAGAGCAGAGTCTCAATTAAAACAACATGGTCTTTGAGTTCAGTCAATAATAAAGGTCCTTTACCTTCAGAAACATTGTGGTTTGGTATATGTTGTACTACAATGTTACAGAAAGCCCCATGACACACCAGAAGAAACATCTACATCAGGTAAGTGAAAACGGGCTGATGGGTTTACCTTCATCAGACACCCAGTTCTGATACCTAATTTGGAAAGACAGATGCAAGCAAATCTCCTACAGAATGGAGTGAGCTTTGAGGTATGGATAAAGCAGCAAAGATTTGCTGGTAAATTAAGAATTAATGAAATATTTTTTCCTCTCTAGCTCAGTATTTTAATCATCTGGCCCTGTTGCTGTTTCTACCTCCCCCTTCCTCTTCAGTAACATTTGACAGTAGTACCCCTTCAACCAACAGGCATCCTTCTGTTTTCATTGCTGAGGAAAGTCACCGTCCTTCTGTACCAGGCACTCTGTCTACACTCTTTCTAGGAAAGCAAGCTGAGGTGTTGACTGATGCATCTGTCGTGAAATCGATAGGCGACTCATGACATAATGGGCATGCCCACGCTTACAAAGCATTGCAATCTTTTCTGTCCTCCTTGAGCTCCCCTTTTGAAAGTCTGGGTGCTCCACGACTTGTCCCTCCTTGTCAGTCACTCCTTGGCTTTGAGTAGCAAGGATTCTTCATCTCCGTTAAGTTCTGTTGCTTTTTAAAGTGATTCAAATGCATCAGATTTAAATGGAAGCTCATAGATGAGAACATAAGCAAATATAGTTTTTTAGATCAAACCTATTGGAATGAATGCTTAAACTAGACAAAATAGAAAACCTCAGAGCAGTTTCACCTTCTGGGAGCTTTGGTGAATGCTTATCCTTAATATATGTGCTCATTTATCACATGCATACTCACAGAGGAGCTACTATTCTCCCTATAATTAGAGTTGTAGATTATTTGCTATCTATATACTAATACTGTTGACATGTGAACTGTCATGTAGTTGTAACCGTGTTGGTCCCAGGATGTTAGAGAGACAAGATGGGTTAAGTAATATCTTTTATTGGACCAACTTCTGTTGGTGAGAGAGATGAGCTTTCGAGCTGCCCTGAGCTTTTCATCAGATCAGAAGAATTCTGAGTAGCTTGAAAGCTTTTTTCGAAAAGTTGGTCCAATAAAAGGTATTACCTCATGTCTCACGTAAATTGAATGTATATTGGACTAGTCTGTCTTTTTATTACCAGCAAGAAGAGCATTCTTCTTTTCCATTCTGAATGTTTTCAGCTGAATAATATGTCGTCTAGTGAACAGCCAAAGTTCTATCTGCATTATTCTCTATGTAGTCCCTATGTAATATGGTAGCAATGAGGCACATCCATTCTTCACTGAAATCACTGGGAATTTTGCCTGAAAAAATAGTGTGTTTATGACTATGTATTTGGCCTAGTGTTTCTTAGCAGTTCCATGGTACAAAATGCTAACGTTGTTCGTATGCACATCAAGATAAAGTGTGTCTTGTAAAGCATGAATATGGGCATATGTTTTGATTTGGTGGTTCCTATATCTCTCATGTTTGTGTGTGCAACATGCATTATAGCAAAAATGGCTGTTTGCTCCATTTGTTATCCATAGAACCTTGCTGGTAACATTACTTGTTTAGGGTAATACTCTGAAGCTGATACCATGCCCCAGTAACACAAACCTGTTTTTATAAAATAAGACAGGGTCATCATCTTTTGCAATTTCTTCTCAAAACCTTTTTAGATTTCAAAACCAGTTAGTGTATGTAAGTTTTTTTTTTAACCCCCTCTTAGTGTCCCTGATTTCTATATCAGAGATTGAGATGTGCATAATTGGGATTTGAATAACAGCCTTGCGTTTTTCTCTCATTTGAGTACAATAAATGATTTTGGCAAGTTGAGTTCTGCCATTTTAGCATCAGAAGTCACATGAAACCAAATCTACATTAGAGAATTGGAGCAGGTTTGATTGCTTGTAAGAAAATAAAACAGACATCAGAATCTAAATTATTGAATAGTTTTTTTTCCCTAACGAACAAAACGTATCCCAAAATTGTTAAAAATTACCTGATTCATCAGCTCGTGTTAGTTCTTGATGAACATATTTTGTCCTTTCTCTTATTGAAGTGGTTTGTAGCATATTTGTGATTTGATACTCAGGGTTTGTCTTATTTTTATGTATGTATGTATGTTTTGGGTTATTTTCTATTAGATTTTCAGTTTTTCTCCATATACACAATGGTTGGTGGGGTTTGAGGTTGGATAGTGGCTGGTAGCCAAAGTCACTTTTTTGAGTGCGGAACATGGAGAGCAAGGGAACTATCGTGGGGAAAAAAACTGAAGCATTTAAAAAAAAAAAAAGTGTCTGGTTGGCTTTGACCTTTGTTCTTTACTCAAGAAAAAATGTTTTCTCCCCTCCCACCCACCCCCATTTAAAGAAAAATAATCTCTGATTTGCCCCGAGGCTGGTAATTCAGTTCAGCAGATGTTTGCATAATTTTGACATGCCACTGGAATACCATGATGTACAATGATTCATTTCCTTGCACAGTGCTCCAGAAATCCATCCCATGAAGAGCAAGTGAACAACCAACCACGTAGGGTAGTGACCACAGAAGAATCCAGGCAACTGGCTAAAAGGAATGAATCTGACCTAAGTTTCCATGCCTTGCAGGAATGCATACCAAGTCATAGACTAGAGGAGCAATGTGACTAGGGTCACCGATTTTGGTTGGACATGTTCCTGGAGGTTTCATCACATGGCAATCTTTAATTAAAGATTAATCTTTAATTCCTGGAGACCCCAAGACAATCTTGGAGGGCTGGCAACCCTAATGTGATCTTGGGTACACTAAAGTGTACTCCAAATTATACGCTCCTGTTTTAGACACAACGTGTAACCAATATTTTTTTCCTCCATTGACTGACTGACTTCAGATTCAAATACACAATCTTAAGCAGAGTGGTGGTCCTCAACTAGAGGTATGTGTACCTCTGGAGGTACGCAGAGGTCTTGCAGGGGGTACATCAACTCATCTAGATATTTGCCTAGCTTTAAAGCAGGCTACATAAGTCAGTATAGACTAAAATTTCATACAGACAATGTCTTGTTTATATTGCTTTATATACTATATACTGAAATGTAAGTATAATATTTATATTCCAATTGATTTATAATTATATGATAGAAATAAGGAAGTAAGCAATTTTTCAGTAATAGTGTGCTGTGAGACCTCTGTATTTTTGTCTGATTTTGTAAGCAAATACTTAAATGAGGTGAAACTTGGGGGTACGCAAGACAAATTGGACTCCTGAAAGGGGGATGGTATTCTGGAAGTGTTGAGGGCTACTGAAGTAGAGCCTTTACTTCTATTTCATTCCTTGTGATGGTCAGGTTTGATAAACTAACTAGTGTGTATTAAGGACACTACTCTAGGAGTGTAAATCAGGCGCTTCATTTCAATAGGGTAGGAAACTTGTGGCTTGGATACCCAAAGCATCATTTGAAACAAGTTGAAAAATGCAACCAGGGCTTCTTATGAAAGGAATGTACTCTTTTAATGCTGAGTGTCACATTTTCCCTGTAGTCAGTGATGGCAGTAAACAAAAGTTATTGGTGTTTCAGCCAGCTCAAGACACTTAACTGTTATCTGGAGTGCTTGACTTGCTTACATGTTTTGCTCACGTAAAAAGGTTTGTCCATTTGAAAATACTATGGATTTTTACAAAAGCACCCAAGTGACTGGCAGTTTAGATACACCACAGTCAATAAACTGTCATGATGTCCTCTACGAAAACATTTGAAAAGATGACTCCTGTTACCCGGTGTTTGGCACTGTAAATAATTCTTAATAAATCCTAACTTACTTAGCAGGCTAGTGAATGATCTCCAACTTTCTCACAGTAATTAGCTTGGTATAATTTCAAAGGGTATGTACTGTACTGCATTTCAGCCCTATTTTAAATCACTGTGTGCCCATTTGGGAAGGAATATACTATTCCTTTAAGAGACATCTGAGAGCTCACAACCAAAATTGCCTGGTGGTAATCAAGGAAGCTCCCTAGTCTGCTCTGGGGCTGGCCTGCATAAACAAGAGGAGGAAATTGAATATGGGAATGAACAGATTTCATTATAGGTGGGCTGCCATGTGTTGCAGCTTTTCTCTCTCAGGTGACTAGTTGGACCAGGGTCCAGAGAGTTTGTTTTGCTGACTCAGTTTGAGAGTTTGGAAGCATGGCTCTGAGGTAGAGGCCTTATGAACTTATGCGAGACTTCTTCCCTAAGGTCTTCTTCAAATGACATCTTTTGTTAATTTGTTTTGGGTCCTTCTGCACCGGCCTGTTCTGGGACCTAGTACACCATTCTTTACAGAAAAGAAAAAAAAAAAGACTAATAACCCTATATCATAAATCTTCTAGTTATGTTTTCAGATGCAAGAATAATGAACAAGATTCCCAATAGAAATCTCTCTGCAGGTGATGGTTTTCTGTTAGAATTTGTAAATAGTAATGCAGCAAATTTAGAATTGAGCAGTGAAACCAGATAGTTGTGACAGTTTTTATTTATTTGAAATCTTTTAGATGTTGCATTTTTTTTTCCAGAAGCCACTCAAAATGCAGTGCACTTGAAACAGGCAGTATAAGTGATACAGCGCCATTACCAAATAAACATGATATGCAATAACATCTACCCCGGGTCACTTAATTTTAATTCTTGTAAACTTCAGTGTTGTTCCCAGCATAGCTTCATTCAAAGAATTGGGGGGGGGGGGCATTTTAGAGATAATGTGACCATCAAAGCAAATAGAACACCAATGGCAGGCAACTGTATTTCCCAAATCCGATTAATGATGACAGTTGTAAGTGGAACACAAGCTGCTACTTTCCATGAGCAAAACTCCACAGTTCTTTTGGGGTGTAAAGTGAAGTATAAAATATCTAGTTGAAATGAGAGGAATATTTAGGTAGGCAGAATGGAATTATTCTGGTTGAAATGTGAGCAGGACACAAGGGCTGACCTCCTTCTCTCAGCTCTATTATGAACAGAAATGATATTGCAATCCTTCTCAAAGATGCTACTTCAAGCTTCATAGAACCCACCATGCCATGAATTACTGTTGTGAAAATACTATGTTGTATTCAAAGAGCCACTTTAGGGACATCTATCCTCTCAAACCCTGTTATGAAATAGATAAGCAAATATTGTCCACATCTTAACTAGAAGAAAACTGAGGCAGAATTCAAGTGACATACCCAAGTAAGCAGAACTGAGGTCAGAAATCAGAAGTTCCTGACTCCCAGATCAACCTTTGGCCTGTTGAACCAGTGGTTTTCCACCGGTAGACCCCCGCTTCTTGCAAATGTAATCAACACATGTCCCACTGGTATGATTAACTACACTGGAATCCACCCTCCCCCACATCCGGGTGTTCATTTGACTCACTTAGAGGGTGGCCCAAAAATGGGTCATGGCTCACTGATTGGGAAGTGATGAACTAGACTACATGCCTTCCTGAGAACAAAGAATTCCTACATTTGTTGCAAGTGGTGGGTAGAGGGTTGCGTTAGCCATTGTCAAAACCTTAGCAGGGCATCATTGCTTTCCTCTTTTCATAATTAGTTAACCTTTTCAATGAGCTTCCTAGTAAACTTCCCTGAATTGCCCAGCCTCTTAATCAATCTTTATCCAAACCTGTTTTTTAAAAAGAAATCAAAATTCATTTTGTTACATAATAAAACATGATTTTTTGTCACTTTCCACTTCTAAAAATGACAAGGGGTTTATTCAAGCAGCAGACGGGGTGAGATTTGCTGTCGTTCTAGGAGTCTGTCAAACTCACTGTGTTACAATGTAGCTTATTTTTTATTATTATTTTGCATCAGCCTGGAATAAGTGTATTCTTGGCTCATCAGCTCTTGTGAAGCAAAAAGAATTATTTTGTGTTTTCTTTCTTTTTCTCTCCCCTCCCTCCTCCTTATAACATGTGACATAAATTGCAAACGTGAAGCTGAATAATAAAGAATTGCTTCACTGATTGCTAAACATACATTATGGTGCTTTTAAACTCATTTCAGGTCATCGTGCTGCAAATTAGTTTGATTGCAAGCAGTTAAGCTGTCATATACAAAGCCTTCTTCCTCCTAGGATCTCAGTTTCAAATCATTAAAATGGAATGCTGAGAAGCGCACAGTGTATGTATTGTGCATTTAATGTTTTGGTGGAAAGGAGTATTGTGTCTCTTGGGATGTCTCTCTGCCATTTCAGGGATAGCAAAGGACTGTGTAATGCCCTGGAAGAGACGACTTCAATGATAGGCATGGTTTTAATGGCTCTTTATCATCATCTTTAAAAGGTTGTCAACTGCGCCACACGCAAATCAAGGGTGACGTCCTGCTCTTCTTACTCAGGATGTAAGATCTATGAGGATTTTTTAGCTACCCAAGTGAGTAGAACAGCATTAGACCCCTTTATTTTTCTCAGTCCTGTGTGAATTAGGGGAGATTCTCTGCTGTGGTGATGGAAGGGGGAGGGCATCAAAACAAACACATTTCATATTTTTCCCTAAACAAATCACCATAGAGATTTTTTCAGGTTTCTGTATCCTTTTTGCTGTAGCTTATACATGGACTGTATTTTTGAGACTAGCTGAGTGGCACACTATTCTGTGCAAATATTTGATATTATTCCAAGGAGTGCATCAATAAAAAATGTCTCAGGGAAATTATTTGCCTTTGTCTTTCTAAGATGGGTTTGTGAGAGTGATTCCTTGCATCTTCACTGCTGAGGTTCAGACATTAGAACTAATAGAGCTCTGTGGTGGGGCTAGGGGTGAAAATTCATCCCCATCCAGAAAGCCACAAGAACTAGGCCTTTGCACCACTTAAATGGTGCATGGCATTACATTGGCCTTCTGTACAGGGATGAATTTGACACCCATATAACAAATTTGATGACCCCAAGAGTCAATATTACCAGCAATTCAGCCTTAGCTGAGACTACCAGGAGAAAAGCCTCTAATGAGGCATGTGGTGCTATACAGAGTATGTACATGATATGTATTTATATGAGCAAAACCAAAGCCATAAGATGCAGTATGACAAATTTTTTGGGACATGATCAAAACTGGTGGTTTGGTTTTACCTTTTTCTGGATAAATATATTTTGTTTCGCTTGCTCTCTCTTAATTTGGTTGAGTATATTTATTAAGGTCACATGGGTCAGAAAACTCACTTTCCTGCCGAACCTGCAAATACGGACACATTACTGGTGTGACTTAATGAATGAAGACCTGTTCTTACTATTCTGTGCCAGGGTTACATTGGGAGTCATCTTGGTTTGGTGGAACTTAGGCACACAGCTCCTGTTGCTACTACCTGTGTGAGCACTTTGCCTGATCTCTATGCATCACCATGGAAGGGTCTTTGTTGAGGTCTTTCTGTCTGCCTGCCTTGATTTAAAATACACCTTTGCCCAATTGGAAGCAAATAGAATTCAAGAAACCTTTAAAATAAATGAATTAAATAAACTGTGCCTTTCTCAAAAATTAGTGCTGGAGCAAACATTGGTCTATTCCTCCTTCATTTCACGTTGAAGGATGGTAGGATTGGACCTTAGGAGGAAAAAGCATCTCATGATTGCAAGAATTAAGCCCAAATTGCATAGAAAAGAGTTCAATCCTCTTTCTCAGCCTTTTATGTCAGAGCTCAAAATTGCTGTCTGATAAAATGTAGGACACCGGATTGAATTACTTCATTGAACCACTGCTGTCCCCTGTTAATGGTAATTGCGTGGATATAGCGGTCTTTCTTGGCAACATCTCAGATATTTACCTCCCACTGTTTTTCAATTCAGACCTTTGATGAAAATATTCCCAGTACTTTTTTAAAGTAGACACCCAACTGTCTGTCTTGACAAAGGCAAGGTCTCTAAATCAGATCCTGACAATTTGTGACACAGCAGTCTATCTAAATCACCTTTTACCTATGTCACCATGTCATTTCCTGAAGAAAGTGTCCATCAGAGGAGGGTTTCTGAAGGCTGGGAGCTCTGAGTCTGTGCTTTGGAAGAGGGAGAAACAGGAGATTCGTGTGTGTGTCTCAGTGAAAGAAATTAGATGAAAGCTTGTAATGCTGCGGAGCATGCTGTAATGATTCTTTATAAATATTTGGAGGTACTTTGTCCATAAGGAAAATATTATTAGGTTATTGCTACTATCAGCCCACTGAGAAGTGAAGTGTTTTCTTGAATGCTGTTGTTTTGACAATGGCCAATGTGTAAAACAAAGAAGCATAGCAAATGTTTTCTTAACTGCACCCAGGGGTTAAGATGCATCCAACTGTGGTTGGGAGTTTATTCATCTCTTGCTATCTCATCTCCCTGCACATGCCTAACTCTCCTTCCACAGAGATGTGGCTGAACCACTCAATTAAGATTAACACTATTGTTTCAAGACATCATGCATCCTAGTAAATAGCCTTTGATATGTGCAATGTGAGGCCTGTAATAGTGACCTTTGGGAAGTTCTATTGTTGTGTCCCGAAAACATGGCAAAGAAATGCAGAGCATTTGCTGCAGAACTAGAAGACTTCCTCGCTGCATATATTGGGCGTCTTCTGTTTTGTTTTTGGTATTAGAGATGACCAAG
Source organism: Chelonoidis abingdonii (assembly GCF_003597395.2). Classification (NCBI taxonomy): domain Eukaryota; kingdom Metazoa; phylum Chordata; order Testudines; family Testudinidae; genus Chelonoidis; species Chelonoidis abingdonii. The sequence continues at coordinate 10,375,944 of NC_133788.1, forward strand.
GAGTGCCAGTGATGGGATAGGTGTGGCGTGCTGTTGTGATGATTGTATTGGGGAAAAATCATGAATTCACCTGTATTTGCAAATAAAGGGGAAGTAATTTATTTAAAAGTGTCATGAAAATCAGCCAATTTGTCCAGGAACAAAATTTTAACCATTTGTAGTATTAAGCTTTTTCAGGCAAGGACTGTGCCTTCCTGTATGTTTGTGCAGTGCATAGACCAATGAGCCTCTGGATGCTACTATAATAGAACTGTTTAATATAAATCATAATGTGGATTGATTGGCTTGCATTAGAAACTGCAGAGAGCTTTGCAGCCCAAGCAGACACCTTGCATATTGAAAGATTATGTACTAGCTCCATTTGCATAGTAGATTTGCTCACCATTGCCAATGAGTCTGTGCCCATAAGGGATTGTGATGAAAGATGAGCCCGGGGAATATTTATGACTGCTGTAGCAGGTACATAAATGGGAGCCACAGTGGTTGCAGAATGTAAAGTTCATGTTCACAATGGGGTCACGATATCACTTTCACCTGGAGCCAGTTGGAAGCATTGCAAGCGGAAGGCTGGACCATTGTGCTCATCAGAGTGAGAGAGAGAAGAGAATTAGGGATTGAGTTTCAAGGAACAATTTTCCAAGTGACACTTAAGGGACTTCCTTACTAAGCAATTGAAAGAACTAGGAAGGGAAAGGAGAGGAGAGGATTGGAAGCCACATACCACAACTTTTTTTTACCATGTGCTTTTAGAAGAACTGTTTTTTGAAGTTCCACTTCTGTCCTTTACTCCGTTAGAAATTTTTTTTATAAATACCACAGCACCTTAATAAACAGAAGGGAGAAAGAGACCATATCCAGTACTTAGCATTTTTCTTTCTTTCATGAGGCTCCTCGAGATGGCTGAGTTCAGACACCTATATCTGAAGCTAGTGTAGTAATAATGAACCAGTTGCAGTCTCTTCCTTCCTCTGCCTGTGGAAACTCTCCTTTGGGCATTACAAGAATTGACACGTTCAACAAAAATCTTTCGGCAACTGCAGCACCAGCTCCCCAACTCTGTCCAGTACACAGAATCTGAGCTTGAGAAATTGGCAAGGCAGATGCTGGAAAAGAAATAAATGTGCTTGTGTGATACTTTAAAAGGTGGGAAAGTGCTGCTGCAGGTCCATCTGCAGAAAAATCACTTACACTTGGTGGCAATTTCCACCCATTCTCCCCCCAAAAGTCAACATCTGGTATGCAGGATTGTTTCCACCTTGAAGTGGCAGCTGCATCAAAGGCAATTCACTTTTACAGGAAAGACTGGATGCATAAGCAAGCCTGAACCCAGTGCTGGCATATTAATATTCAAGCATCTTCTGAAGGAGTGTACTGCAGTGTTGATGGGGTTGCCAGCCTGAAGGAGCCAGCCGTGAAGCCTGAGGACGCTATTAAACACTACCCAGGTCTTGTTTTCTCTTTCCCTATCCCCTTTTCTCCACTGAACACAAACTGTGAAAAGTCCAAGAACTGCTGCAGTGTCAACAGGAGCTAAATTACTTGCAGCTGGTGAATGCCACCTGTGCCTGTCAAACTTCAGCCAAATCAGTCTCTTCCCCAGAGCACCCTGTAGCAGGGAATCCAAAAGCCATTCAGAGCAGGGCAATGCTTAACTGGGGGAGAGAGTGAACGAAAGTAAGAGTTCTCGCTCCAGAGCTGAGCCTGTTGTAGCACTAATATTAATCCTCCACTAGCTGTCTCTCCCTTCCCCTCCTGCTACCCAACTCCTCCTCCTTGCTCCTTGAATCACCTCTTCTCCATTCTTATAGTCCATTCCTTATGAATATTTATTTAGCCATCCTTCTCAGTCCCTGCTCTCTCTTTCTCCTGCCCAACCTGTAAAAAATTTAAATCTGCTTTAAAAAGAAAACAAAACAACTCCTCTCCAAATCAGACCTGAGGCAAAGAGTGTAACCTTCTGCCATGCATACTTTGAGAGTCAGCCATACAGGGGGTAGTACCTGATGTACTATATTCACCACCCGGATAAGCAGCCTCTCAGCATGATGATAGAGGGATTACACAGAGCCAGTGAACCTGCCCCTTTACTTACTATTCCTCTTCCTTGATTCCTAGACTCAACTAGTTGCTCAGCAGTTCCTGAAAGGTTGCTGGTTATTTCCTCCTTTTAGTTAATGTGTTCTGTTCTAATTGCTTAAACTACCCATGTTTTATAGAACCAAAAAAGAAAAGGCCAACCTTGTCATTAACGTAAGGAGGACAGTTCAATTCCATCTGATCACCAGATTTTGTTTTCCAAACTCCTTTTCAGGTTCCAGTTCCAGGGATCCAAACCCGATGAAGTCAATGAGCATTTTAATACAGATTTCTATCAGCGCAGTCAGTCCTAACAATCTCTACATTCTATTCTAAGATGCTAAGAAAGTCGCTATGAATTGAACTGTTGCAGGTACTTTAGGATTTTAATTAAGGGCATGACAATTTGAACATGTGAAGTTAATGGGACTGCTCATGTGGTTAAACATAGGCACGTGCTTAAATACCTTGCTGAATCGAGACTTTTTTATTCTGTAATATCCTCAGTTGTTTAGTGCTCAGTCATTGTCCTCCTTATACTTCTGCCATTCATTTCTTAGCCATTTCCTTCCTGTTTGCTATGGCCATTTGTGTCCTTTGCTGTGAATTTCTTCTGCACAGATTTCTCTATCTTGCATCCTTTCATGTGGTCCTCTTTTTCCTGTGTGCAGTCCAGATGCCTGGAACAAGAATAGTGGTGTTCTTGTTCTTTGTCCAACTACTTGAAAACATTCATTTGGTTTTATATTGGAAGGTAAGGATGAAGGGGGGAGCTCATCCTTGTTACAACATGTAGAAAAAGAGGAGGAAAATAAAAAGCAGCATCACAAACTGCCATTTGGTTCTTCATCATCTTGGAGAATTACACTGGTAGTTTTACTTATGGGTTTGATATTCTTATCGTTTTGTTGATTGGAGGCTTGTTTTCTAACATTCTTCCAGGTTGTTCCCATAAGCCTCTATGAATGGGTTCCTATACATTATGTTGATTATGGTTGCATGTTCATATAATGGAAAATAAGCGTTCTTTTGAACTGGGTTTCCTGCAGAGATTCCACCAATATTCCCTTATCTTCTTCGTCATTTCCCCCCTCCCCCACCACACTTCGAAGACTCAGCTTTGAGGAGACCCCTTCCCTCTGATGAAGGATGGTAGAAGGCACCTTTTTGGTGGAGCTTATACCCTTTTCTGGCATACTCCAGAGGGAGTCAGAAGAGAACGATTGCTCCCTTTAAAGGGTTGATGGTGCTGCCTGAGGGCATTCTCTGCCCATTCTTTCCACGGTACTTAAGACTTGAATATGAATATGCTGGGGGCAGGGGTTAAATTCTCGTATAGTTTACAATGTTCATTTTACTATAAAGCAGTAAAATATCTCCCCTAATGGCTGATGCATCTAAAATAGATTAAATTAGTGTTTTTAAGCATTTCACAACTGGCTTACAAAATTACTTCTTGTCTGTTTTCAATAAATAACTTTTTTGTATTAATTTATTTCTGAGCTTTGCTTTGATTGCTTTTTTTTGCCATGGCATCAAACTGTATCCTATTTTAATCAGTTTCTCCAAGATGCTTTCATGATTTATGCTATGTAGGTTATTTAAAGCACTAAATGACTACTTTGGATATGTCCTAGAAAATCAGCTTCTTTATAAAAGGCTACTTTTAGAGATCATGCTTCTCCAAGGTAAGGGATTTAACTTTCACTAACCATCTTTTATGTCCTGTGGAATTTTATAGGTATGCTGGAATCAATTATTCTCTTGCATTGTGGATCATGCAGACATTTTAGTTGGAGGTGTAACAAAATGCTGATAAGTACTCAGTAAGAAGTAAAATGCAAAGCACGTCTGGTTAAATTACTTTGTATTATTTATTTTCTGTTACAGTACTACAAAAGACCCTTAATAGACTGTGTGGTTTAGTGGATAAAGCACTGGTGGGCTACTTAGGAGATTTGAGTTATGTTCTTGATTCTCCCATGGGCCTGCTGGGTGATTTGGGCAAGTCACTTCCCCTCTCCATGCCTCAGTTTCCCCACTTGTAAAATGGCGATAATGATACGGACCTCCTTTGTTTAGTAAGCTATGCTCTACTGATAGAAAACATTATATAAGAGTGAGGTGGTGGTATTACACTAAGCATTGTAGAAACACATTAACATAGAGACAGTCCTTGCCCCAGAGAATTCTCAATCTGAGTGGGACATTAAAGCAGCAAGTGAATTAATGACAGTTGGAGGCAGTCAGCAGGAAAAGGCTGCTGAAGAGACAGGTGAGCATGCAGTAAATAAATGTAGCTTCAATGGAGCTATGCCAATTTACACCAGCTGAGGTTCTGTTCTGTTATTTAGCAATAGAGATGGTATAATTGCCTAACAGTAGTGAGAACCTTAGCAGGGAGCTTGAGGTGAAATTGATTTACTAAACTTACAAGTCATATTTTTCCATGTGCAGTAGTAAGTTGGGGGAAGTACTAGCCCAGTTCAGAGACTTGGGAAGCTTACCATTTTGTGTGTGTGTGTGTGTGTAAGATTGATGTTCCAACAGATAGTTGAAAAATTGTTACAGGGCAGAATTATCACCATTCTCAATTTCAGGGCAAGAATTGTGACTTTTTGTGAATATGTTCCACTTGAAAACCTATAATTTTAACACGGTCCTATTGTTAAGGTGTTGAAAACCAAAATAAAAAAAAAAAATCATGTGTTTAAACCACAAAAGTACCAGTGCTTTCACGTGGATGAGGGGAACATTTTAAATTTTTTTTGTGGGGGGAAAGGGGAACAAAACTGAGGCAAGATTGGAAATAGTTCACCTTTTTGATCAACCTCTGTGATTCACCCCATGCCTTTTAGGGGAACATGTTTATCTGTAGTAAAATTGCTCCCGCCACCCCTGAAAAAATAAATCCGTATGCAAGTCCTACTGTTAGAGGGAAGAGCTTGTGGGTTAGTGATTGGAGCAGCACTCCAGGAATCATCTTTTTGACTCCCATTCTAACTCATTATTGCGCTATTTCAGCCCAGCCCTTAATCATAGGCTCCATTTTAAGCATGGGCTTAAGTTCATTCATTTTCCAGAAAACACTTAAGTGCATACTTAATTCACCTCCATAGGACTTTAGTTTTCGCTGCTCTGCTGGACAGGGATGGTTTGCAGATCAGTCTTACAGTTAAGCATGTATGTAAGTGCTTTGGTGAGTTGGGATGGCCTTGGGTAAAAGCATCTGTCATAAAGGAGATTCGTCAATGAAACAGCCTGCAGCCTTAGCCCTGTGAGCCTGAGTCAGTTGGCTCAGCTAGCCATGAGTTTTTCTTTTCTGTGTAGACACACCCTTAATTGACACACCATAAATTGCTTTCAAGCTTTTAAGTAAAATTCAGTTATCAGAATCAACAATATTGCAGCTCATTTAACTTCTGCGTTAAGAGCATGACGGTAAAGAAAATAGGATTTCCCATTAGTGAAGAGTGTCACTGAAAAGAGTGTACATCGGTAGTCCGTGTGTGAATGTGTGCAGGTCTTCTATGTAGGTATTAGTGATCCCCATCACTGTACTAGCTACTCAATTCAATTGCCATTGAAATCTTTCCAGTGGCCACTTGCAATTATTTAACTCTACTATGGTATTGACATCTTTACATACATCACAATTGCATTAATAATCAAAGGGTAGCATTATAGACATTTTAGGAACTGCTTTACGTATGGGTGTGTATGTATCTGTATGCATGGAATATGTGTTGATTTGTATATGCTTATAATTTTCTTTTAGTTGCTCAGCTGCAGCTCAGCAGCTGGTGCCCCAATGTTTTGAAAATCTTTGAGAACTAATTAGGCTCTCCACAGAGTATGGCTCATCTAGCCATTCTGAATAAACAAATGTCACCGTTTGTATTAGAAAATCTCTACAAATGACGACTGATCCCTGTCATGGGGTAACATTAATCTTTTTAGTATAGATTTTCAATAGTTAACCATCTGGCTCCATGTAGTTTTTCAGAAAACATTTGTTACCAGGGCCAATGGGAAGAAGTAGGTGGGATTAAAAACCTGAGTTCATCAGATGAAGCATTAATCTTTAGGATTGGCCATTTGTTTTATCAAAATGACTCCCTAAAGATAATATTTCACAGCATGACATACTTGTATGGACATCTTTTAAAATAAGCAAATATTTTTGTATCTGTCAGGCTCTACAGATGGCCATTTAAATGTGGAAGAATTCAACATTTGCTTAAGATTTGTTGTGCATTTGCAGTGTGTTGCTGTTCAGTTGAACCACCTGGTAGCTTGAAGTGGTTGTTGATAGCATATTCCACTCATAAGTAATGGCTTTCATCTGAGGAGCTAAAAGTTCTTAAGCAAACATTAATTAATTCTTACCACCTTATTTACAAGTGTATGTTGGTTTGCTCATCTGATGGACACATTTAGGAAGAGAGATTTAAATATTAAGTCTGAGGTAATATAGTGAATCAGAGAATAGCTCTCTGTCCAGTAAAGCACTTAGGCACATGCTTAATTTTAAGCATGGGTAGTCACATTGACTTGAATGAGCCTAATTGCATTGTTGGACTGGGGCCATAGAATGCAGGTCCTGTCTCCGGTTCTCTGCTCTAACTGCTCAGCAACATGATCCATGAGGCTTGGTTCTGTCCTTAAGTGTTCACTTCTGGCTGGCTCATCTGCAACCTGACTCCCTTCATTACTGTCCAGTGTTGGGTACTCAGAGTGCAGCTCTTTCAAAACTGGCCATCTTGCAGGGTGTCATTATCCCCCTGCCCCACACACACACACTCCCTTTTGTCTTAGTTGTGTGAGACTTTTGCAGGGTTTCCTCTTCCCCTTCATGTCAGAGGTTCTAGTAAAGGTCACTGAGTGGTACATTGTCACTACTCTAAGGGAAGGAACTTAGAGCTGGCTAGCTGGGTCCTTGTTGACAAAAAGCTATTTCATCCACAATTTCAGATAGTCCTGAAACCTTCAGATACATTGGGCTATAAGGTATACTGTTTATCACTCCTTAGAACACAATTATACTCTGATCTTCTAACAGAGAGTAGGCAAGGATCTCTTAATTCTTGAGAGATTTTTTTTCTTTGCGTGGATTTTGTACCAAAAAAAGTAACTCCTAAAAAAGTACAGGTTTTTTTGTGTTTTGTTTTATTGGAAAGAGTCTAGCTGCTGCTATTTTTTGACTTTCAGAAATGGGTTTTATTTCATTATGGATGCATCCTTTGCAAGGAAGTTATCTCTAGATTGTAATCTCTTTGGGACAGGGACTATATCTTCCTGTGTGTTCAGACACTGCCTAGCACTAATGTGAGCACTACTGAAATACAAGTAGTAATCATCCTCATCTGTGTGTCTCACCAGTACACAGCTGAATAATGTACACCACTACCTACATAAAACATGTTTATATCTTCTAACCCAATCATGTCTGTTGCAATATATCCAAATAAATGGTAGAGTTTCTTCCTGATTCTTCCTGCTAGAGAGTGATTTATAATAATCTTGTCATGCCAAACTCATAACAATACTAAATGAAGACATTTGTTGAAGGAAGTGATTGTAAATTACATGCAAATTCAAGCTCTGCTGGAATTAATCAATACAGAGACAGAACTTGTGCATTCCTGGTAGGGTAATACTGACTCTAATCCCATAGATTTCACATTTCCATGGGAATTAAACATTTATTTTGATTTAAACATCTCTTGTACTTTAAAAGGGCGGTGATGGACAGAAAAAAAAAATTCTGTTTTGTGCGTACCTTCATGTCTGGATGTGATAGTTTATGTGCGAATGCCCATCTAATCTGTGTTTCTTAAACCAATCTGCATTTTCATCCAGTTATGAATTTTGCATAGTCATTGTAGACCATCCCCTACAAAAGCGTCTTATTTCTGTGTTGAATAGACCAGAGCAAGGCAATACTAGCTCAGTGATCATTCTGAATACAAATCTTTTCTCAAAATCCCCCTTGGGATTTCAGTTGAACTTGGTCATATCTACTTCGTGTTCTAAGCAATTATGTAGCACAGCCATTGTGTTCTAGCCTAGACATGGCCAGTTATCTTATTTTGGGATTTTTCAGAGGGATTATACAGATGTGGGCTATTATTTAAAACCTAACCAAAAAAGTGCACGTGAATAAGACCTCAATCTTGCAATGACAGGATTCTTTGCTGCTTTTACAGATCCAGACTAACACGGCTACCCTTCTGATACCTGACACCATGCAAGGCACATCCATCAACCTCATGAAAAAACTTGCACAAATGCAGACAGGATTCTTTGTTGCAATGACTGACACACGTTACATACTGTGGGTAGTCCCACTGGAGTCAAAGTTAAGGATATATGTAACTCTCTGCACAATCATGTTTTGCCTCTATAAAAAGCATCGGTTTGTTCCGTACATACTGCATTTTGTTTGGTCTGACCAATAAGTGGTTGGTAGCAATCACATAATTATTGTTCTTATAATGTACTTGCATTACAAGCAGCCCCAACTGAGACATGAGCTCCACTGTGCTAGGCACTGTACACATAGTATTAAACTGGAGTCGGCAACCTTTCAGAAGTGGGGTGCCGAGTCTTCATTTATTCACTCTAATTTAAGGTTTTGAGTGCCAGTAATACATTTTAACGTTTTTAGAAGGTCTCTTTCTATAATTCTATAATAGATAACTACACTATTGTTGTATGTAAAGTAAATAAGGTTTATTTAAGAAGCTTCATTTAAAATTAAATTAAAATGCAGAGCCGCCCCGGGCTGGTGGCCAGGACCCGGGCAGCGTGAGTGCCACTGAAAATCAGCTTGTGTGCCACAGGTTGCCTACCCCTGAATTAGACAGACCCTCCCCAAAAGAGTTTACTATCCGAATATTCTGAAGGGGTGAATAGTTTTTCAAAGATGTGCCAAACATGAAAATCTAGTATGGAACTTTTTGAAGTGGTTTTTTTTTATTTGCAGGCATGTAGTTCTATTGAGCGGCATTGACACTGAGGGTTAACCAGCATAATTCCAAGGGTATATTCTAGAGGTTGTCTAAAAATTTCCATTGAAATGAAACTTAAAAAATAGAGAAACAATTTTGCAGTTGTTTGAGAAATGTTTGTCATTTTCCATACAAGCTTTAGTGTATTCCACATATTCATCTCACAGGTATCAGCTACCTATATTTCTTATTGAAAGTGGAAACTCCAAGTTAATTATTTTTGACAGCAGCTATCTAACATGTCCAGTTGGAGCTTTTTTTTCAGGTCAGTAAAATACATGGATATAATCATATCAGAAGATTAACTGTACTTGTTTTTATTTTCAAATGTTAAGCTTAAAAAGGGAAGACTTCGACATTTTGGGGTTAGATTTACATCCTTGGTTCCTCCTGTTAAGGCCACATTGCATTTGAATGCTTAGGACTGAGAAGACTGGCAGTTATTTATTCTTCTATGCATATGTATTTTCTTGGAATAGAAGATGGCTTACTATTGAACATCTTGCTTCTGTGTCCTTTCACGTCTTTCATCCTGAACAAGAGGTGAAAGCTGAAAAAGTATGATCCAGTGGAGTCTTTTTACTGACTCCAGTGAGCACTCATTCTAGACTGGGTAGCTCCAGAAGCTGGCATGATTCTACTCACTGATTTGCAGCTTTATCCCATTCAGCTGCCTGAGCCAATGGAGTGGCAGCTTGCACCCTCCTGAGTTGTTTGTATATTAACTTGAGTTAAGTAGAGAGGAAAGAGGGCCTGATCCAAAACTCATTGACTTCATCTTGCTTTGGATCAGGACCTAAATCTGAGCTATTTCGTTTCACCAATGCATTTTTACATATTTCACTGTATCACTTTGTGTTAATTGCTTCGGGAAAGTGATATTCTTCAGGAAAAGAGGTTACAGAAACAGGGCCTGATTCTCCAGTTCCTTAACGCCAATATAGTGTTGTAACTCCATTCCAATCAATGGAGTTAAACCAACATGAAAATGGTGTTAATGGAGTGGAGAAATTAGAGAGGTTCTCTATATCAAACTCAAATGCCTCTAAATTTGATCAATTCCCTTGTACTGGAATTGGTAAATATTGATGTTAGTAGAATTACACTGGTGTAAAAGTAATGGTATGAGGAATCAGTCCCATATAACTTAAAGCAACTGCAGGACTGCTGACAAAATTGTTCTAACTTGCATATCTTTATCTGAAATTATCCTTCAATCAAGCCCATCTAATTTGAATGGTTTAAGAGGCTCAGCCACAAATTTAATCTTAGTTTAGATTCTGTTCTAAAAATACATCATTTTGAGAGGCTTGTAAGCCAAATGCATCTCTTTTGTAGCTCTACTTACTTCAGTGGAGGTATGCCAGGGATGAATTTGGCCCTCTGCCTTTGAAATTGTGGGGTAAAAGTTGTTTTTTACCTTTTTAGAATGGCTTTTTTTAGAGTTGTTTTGGAGATCAAGTGGTGAGAGTCAAAACACACACGCACAATGAAGGCAATTTGCGTTCTTAGGTCTTCAGTTCATTATGTTATATATGGATGTGTGCAATTACAGACTTGTCTATGATGACCATAAAACATTATATTCCATCGGAATACCTTGTTTTTGTACTGTCTATTAACAGTTGATTTAGTGTCAAGCATTTGCACAAGGTCGAAGCGATGTAGTGTTGATAAACAAGCAATGACATTCACTAATTTTCTAAGGTCCTATATGTCATTCATGAACAGTACTTTTTTTCCTCCATCCCTGCCATGAGCATTCCCAGAAAAAGTGACACCAAGTAGCAGTACTGCTGGTGTTTCCAGTCAGAGGAGGATTGCCCCATTTAATAAAGTTCCTTCAGTGGTGTAGAACTGGTTTAATAAGTTTTACAACATCCTGTCCCTCCAAATGGCGGTGTAAGGAGTATCAGGGCAATGCCATTGATCTCCAGGTGTCATATTGGCCTCTTCAGATTGTTGGCAGCCAGAGCAAACTAGAGCAACACACTGGCTGCTCTAATGAACACCAGGGAATTTCAGTAGTGCATTAAACATACCCTGACTGGGGGTTAGAGATGCAAGTGTTTTTCCCGTTCCCCTTCTTGAATTGCCTTGTGCCTTTGCCAGAGCTCTGCCAGTCAGTAAGATTATCTGTGACAGAGAACTGGACTTTATGCTGTAATTCATGTTGTTTGGGTAATATTCCTCTTTCACCAGCATGAATTAAAAAGGAATGGACTCCCAGCCTGAATTCAGAATTTCCTTACCTATGGCTTGTGTTGGAACTTTAATATTTTAGTTTTTTGTTTGTCAGAACCAGGGCCAGCTCCAGCTTTTTTGCCACTCCAACCTGCAAAGGAAAGGGAAAAAAAAAATTAATAAAGCTGCAATCGGCGTCACTTCGGTAGCAGCTCTACCACACTGTTTCATTCCCCGAGAGGGACTGAGGGACCCGCCACCGAATTGCTGCCAAAAACCTGGACGTGGTGCCCCTTTCCATTGGCCGCCACAAGCACCTGCTTCCTACGCTGGTGCCTGGAGCCGGCCCTGGTCAGAACAGACTTTCCAGGTGCTGAGAACTGACCTCCTAATAGTTCCGTAACATTTTAAACTGTTGGTTGAGATTCCAGAGTCCAGGGAATATATTCTTTTAACTGGTGGGGGAGGAAAACCTAGTAGTATTGGACAGCATTGTGAAAACCATTGCAATATACTGTGCTACTAACGTGTCTGGGACCATCCTTATAGAACAAGTATCACATAAACTCCTTGGAACATTATTTGTAAATAAATAAATGCACACGTGTGTGTACACACCATATACTCAGTGTTTAGCACAATGGGGTTATGATATCTGATTGGAGCCTCTAGGTGATACTTTAGTACAAATCCTAAATCAATAATAATAGATGAGAATTGCTTCTGAATGGAGGGAGGAATGTTAAGCACCTTTCGTTGGTATTCAAATATTAGTCATGGAAGCAGAGTGAAATAGCAGGGAGCCTGCATATATGACTTGTAGTCCTAGTGTTATAGAGAAGTTAAAACTTAATGAAAAGCAAACACTGAGCCACAAGTTTTCAAAATAGCTGTGAATAGAAATAAATATCTAGTATATTAAGTAATTTAAAGGCCAAATCATACAGTGTTTAGTCAGGGCATTGGATTGGGATGGGGTATGAAGATCTGGGTTCTTACCTGGCCCTTTTATTTATTCTATGTGAGACCTCTGTGAAACCTGTGAAACTGTGTTCTTCATTTCCCCCCAACAGTAATATGCAGCTAAATCCTTCGAGATCTACAAGTAAGAAGAGTGATATATACACATACATACATGGTAAATATTATTGCTATACAGGCAAGATTGCCACTAATTTCAATGGGAATTTTCTCTGTGTGCAATTCACCCCATGCAGAGCGCCAGCATAAGCAATCTGTGCACCACTGAAGTCCTCCAAAGTAGGCTTAAGTGGGGTTTCAGTGGGGCACAGACAATGTGGCCTTCTGCACGGAGGTGAATTTTATACCCTGAGTAAAGCCCTGCAGTAGTTGGCCCTGGGGTTCACTTTGTATTGCATGTAATTTCAAAATTTTAGTTTCTAGGCCTAGAAAATCTAGACAAACACGTGCACAAATAAAATCAGGTTAGTAACACTTAATGAATGTTGGTCAATATGATAACATTTCCCTCCCCCACCGTTTGTAGCTAATCTCCTCTGCCCCTCCCCTAGCCTTTGACAAATGTGAACAATTATGCAGGTGCAGTCTCCAGCAAAATTAAAAGAGATTATATTTGCTATTTGTAGCACTATAAGGCAAATACAGAATTCAGTAATGTGTATTTTCATTATCCTAATGGAAGATTTCAGTGTGTAAAATGTATTCACATGTCCTTGGTATGTCCAAGGACATGGTATGTCCATGTGAAATGGAAACAAAATGTGTTTCATCATCTTGCCGTTATTATACTACAAGGATTTCATTGTAAAGTGCAACAAGTAATTGCAGCCACCTTTCTGGCACTATTGGCTGCTTTATATAAAGGAAACTATTTCTTCCTTGATTATTTAAAGTGAAACCTTTTACCATTGTCATGTAAAGTTGCAGAGAGTTTCTGGGAAAATACATGAGGAAATCATGATTTAATAAAAATAAAAATAACCATGTGTATTTTTTAAGCACCTTTTATCCAAGAGTCTTAAGGTGCTTAACAACAAAATTACTTAAGATTCCTACATGAGGAAAATAAGGGGAGGAAATTGCCATTTTACAGATGGAGGAGCTAGAGTGCATATTGAGCTTGAGCCAAAGCCCACTGAAGTCCGCAATTAAACTCCCATTGATTTTAGTGGGCTTTAGGTCGGATCCACAGAGACAAAGCCATTCCTGTGTTCATTGAAGTCAAAGTGAACTTTGTCATTCTCTGGTTGGCAGGGCTGGCTTGAGGAAGTGCGGGGCCCAATTCAAACAGTTTCGACAGGACCCCAGCAGGGATGACTAAAAAAAACCAAAAAAACACATGGGGCTTGTATTCTCCAGGCGGTGCTCTGAGTCTTCGGCGGCAGGTCCTTCACTCACTCCAGGTTTTTGGCGGCACTGAAGGACCTGCCGCCGAAGACCCAGAGCAAACAAAGTACCCACTGTTGAAGTGCTGCCGAAGACCCGGAGGGCTATCGGGTGAGGAAAAATTAAAAAGGCACCTCTAGCCAGGGAAGGGATTCTCACTGGGCAAGGGGCCCTCTTAGGCATGGGGCCCGATTTGGGGGAATTGGTGGAATAGGCCTAAAGCTGGCCCTGCTGTTTGGGATCAGGCTTGGTCTGGAAGGGTGAAATTTGCGCTTGTACAGAGAGTCAGCGGAAGACATGTCCACCACATAAGTTCTCAAAACAAGATTTAAGAGAATCATAGGACATGCTTCCCCCTGAGTGCTTGGATGGCACTTGGATGAAATTCATTCAAGGACCCTGATCCTGCAAGCTGCTCCTGGCAGAGCCTCAATTACTTCAACATAGCTCTGCACTTGTCACTATGGATCTGGGTCCAGATAGTTTAGTCCAGGTCACACAGTAAATCTGTGATAGATCTGAGATTAGATGTTCCTTCTTGTAATCAGTATGCAGTGCCCTTTTATTAGTAGTATTATTAATCTATGCATCAAAACACACACACACGCACAGAGCTAAAGATCCTGAAGCAATGCACCAACAATGCAAATGAAATAAATAAACCCCACTACACTACATAGCCAAATAAAGTGGCAGCGCTTATAAAAGATAAAGGGTGACAGTGGAGTGCAGGAGCTTCCTAAAACAGAGCTGACATTAGTTCATACAGAGAGCGCCTCTGAGAAGGGTTTTTTTCAGATGTTATCCAAGTGGAGAGAAATGAGCTCTGGCAGATGCCCAAGCATGTTACAGCCATTATGAAGTGTGCTTTGTCAGTTTCCCCATTTTTCACAATTTGAAATCTGTTTTATGGCTATCAATTTGCACATTTAGGTGACTAAAAATTAAGTTACAGTATGTCTGCCAGCATACGCAGCACATACATAGCCATGTGGTTCAATTCACTTGAAATTTAATGTTCAAATATAGTCACTGAACAACTCACACATTGTGATTGCCAGGATTTTCCTGTAGAAGAAATAAAATATCTTGTTTGTTTTGCAATTCTGAGCTGGCTAAAAATATTTTCTTCATCCCTTCAACATCAGGGACCAAATTGTGATTCTTATTTGCACTTGTGTAAATCTGGAGCAACTCTGCGAATTTAAGCAATTACTCCAGATTTACATCAGGGTAACTAAAAGCAGAATTGGCCCCCAGTAGTATTCTGCAGGCCATATGGAGAAAAGCCCAAAACATATGGCAAGATCAATTTTGTTTTTAGCAAGTTTTTAATACTTCCATTTGATCTACTGCACTGTAGAATTTATGGGTCAACACGGATAAAAAAGTAAACATCTGGTAATGTACAGCTTTGTTTGGATAGGTTTATAGAGGCAGGAAGGGATGCAGCCAGTGGGGCTGTGGATCCAATAAACAGACACTGTGGTTATTTCTGCTATTGAGAGAAGGGTTGATCAACTGCAGACATACTCGCTGCAGAGCTTGCTCAGCAAGCTGCTGAAGAGACTCCAGCCAATAATTACGTTTTCCAGGCATTTGGTGTTTTATGGACTTGTTTCTCGTTTCTCTCCATATCCAAATGGATGGTTTCAGCCAGGCCACGACACTGGGAGCAAAGTGTTGATGTGACTCTTCGTGCCAGGATTTAGCAGGGTCTTCGTAAGCATATAGTCCAGGGAGCCTTTAGGGCTATTAAGTTGCTCAGCCACAGTGCATAATGTTCCTGCTTACCTCTTGCTTATGGTTAACGCTCTACTAGTTGCAGGTGGTCCTGTTTCTCATGGGTAGTACAAATAAACCAGCAGGAATGGGTGCCATGACATTTTTTTGCCCTCAGCCGTTGGGGGTTTTGCCACTTTCACAGGAGCCTCCCCTTTTTGTAGTATTATTATTATTAATATCATTATTATTTGCAACATGTTCACTAGACAAAATGATTATGTTAAGGGAGAGACATCACATCACTTATATTTCGTAGCTCAGTGCAATTTTCATAAAGTGCGAGGCAACATCCAAAAAAGCATGACTCAGAATTAGAGTTTCAGAAGATTATTATATAGACATTATTTCCCTCAGGTCACGGGCTTTAGTCAAATTTGGAAGAGAATGAAATTGCCAGCAGTGAAATGCAGACAGAAAGGTATGAGTTCATGAGCAGAGAAATAACATTTTCATTTGTTCCTCCCCCATGGGAAAGATTCAACATTCCGGTAAATGGAGACGGTTATAAGAAATGAATTTTTGTCAGCAGGGATGTGATTTTAAGGCTCACTTATCCATTGGCAATCTAGATTTCTAACCCCAGGAATCTAGGAAATTGCTATAGAATGTAGTCTTTATTATAAACAATTTTTTTCTTTTTTATTATTAGACATTTTTAAGCGGCAAGACTACATTTCTCCATTCATTTTGGTGGGGCGGGGGGTGGAAGCTGGAAGGGGGTCAGATTGCTTTAGAATTACTCTAGGTGGCTTGCTTTCCCTTTGAACTATTTCTTCTGTGGCACAATGATCCCTCTTGCTGAGAACTCCCTCTGATCATTGAAACCAAGGATGTTATTGGGAACTAGAAGCACCACTGGTGATGTGTCCTTTGCAGCAGGCTATGCTCCCAAGGATTTAAGGACCCATTCCTTGCTTTGTGCCTTTGTGCTTTTGCCATTTTTTTTTTTTGAATGCTTCTGTTTGCACAGGCTGGGAGGACCATGCAGAGTGCAGTTTTAGGGGAATGGCTCTTGTTCTTGTTTTTCACTATGTACAAATAGCAAGGGTTTGCAGACTTTGCACAGTAATCCCTGGCAGACTACTTGATTATTAAAGAACATTCTTCCATGGGAAATGTTATTTTTCTTCAGTTTCATCTGACACTCCTCACCATTCCATGTACTCAGATTCTGTGTGGACGTTCAGCTGCTGTTGCAGTACCTCCTTGAGAGCAAAAGAGACTTTGTATAACTCTAAACCCTTCATTTCTGAGGCTGCAGAGTGGTTCTGTAACATTAATATTACCTTAATGAGTTTTTTAATTTTAATAACTTGAAAATATGTATATCTAATACCTTTTTCCCTAGTGCATTTTGCCCACTTTAATATCTTTCCCTATGCCATAAACCTATTTGCCTTTCTGTATTATTATCAGGAAACGTTATTGCTTGCCAACATCTTACTCACCATAAATTACATTAGTTCTGTTAACTTCATTATTATTGTGTCTAAACCATAATATAATGATTATGAAACATCATGATAGTACTTGATTAATAAATAAGAATTGATTACTCTGACTAAGCCCAATGCCTTAGGCCCAGGAGATTTATAGTGTTGAATGCACTTCCTTGAGAAACAGCAAATGCTTCAAAAGCTGGAAAGAAAGCAGTATCTTTATTCTTAAAACATACACAATCAAATTGCATTTCTTTGGCTTTATTAATATATATGGACAATTAAGAGAGTCGCGTTATACAGAACCCAAGAGTCTTTGAGCAAATCACCCAAGGTGATACTGAATATGGAACAATTTCCCATTTCCTTTCCTTTCTTTAAAAATGTGGGCGCCTGTGATGAGGTTTGTTGGGGTGCATTCCTCACATAGGCCTTAAAGGGGTTAACATGGGCCTGAAAGGTGAATTATGGTACCTGACAGCATCTGGTCGCCCGGCTTAATTGATCATGAAGTCTAGCTAGGGAGGAGCAGGCTGGTTAGTATAAAGCCAGGAAGTTGAGAGCAGAAGAGGGCTGCATGGCCGGAGTCTGCAGTCACTCTCTGGGAACACAGGTGGTGGTAAGGGGGAAACCCAGGCAGGAGAATAAGCCCTGAGATCCTAGCCTTTAAAGAAGGGTCAAAGTTACTGGGGAAAAAAGCCTGACAGAGACTGGGTAGGAAGGAAGAAGCCGTGGGAAACATCAGCCAAGAGCTGGAACCTGGAGTAGCAGGCAGGCTCGTGTTCCCCTACCAGCCACTGAGAAAGCGGCACAGGACTTGGAGTTGGAACAGATGATTGCCTGAAATGACATCCGGCTGTGTCCCATAGTCTGCATGAAGAGAGATTTGGCAGCTAGTTGAACTGGAAGCATTTGCTCTAAGATGTTTGAGTGAATTGGCAGGAAGGGGAAGGTACAATCTTCCCAAGTGAGGAAATGATTAACACTACATCCCAAATGCTGCAGGGATCAATCCTGCAGAAGGAAGCCTTTGAAATCCATACTCAACTTGGTTGAAAAAATGCCTTCAGGCCATCCCTGATTCTATATTTCTGTTTGAATTCTGTAGTGATGGGCACATAGGAAAAGACATTGATAGATACACTTGTTCCTTAAAAGACTTTCTTCATAGAAGTCATACCAAACTTATATTTCAAGCTTTTCTACAACAAGAAAGCCTTTCATTTGCCAACATGGCACTCTAATCCCAAATAAAACATGAATAATATATAATATAATAATAATTGGGCTGGGTGCTGTGCAGATATATGAAGACTTGGACTCAGCCTCAAAAAGCATACAGTGTGAAAAATATAATGGTCAGCACCTAGTGATAGAAATGTTTAAATAAACCTGCATCAGATGTATGAAATGAAGACTTTTACTGCTTATTGGTAAAGTCCTTCTCTTACTAAGCATACTGTTGGGAACTGGGGAGCAAAGCTCTGTGACCGTGTTGAAGTTAATATTTTGGATAGACTTTTTTGGCTTTGGGATAAATGTTTTGTGTTCTACTTGTCCCCACACAGGGGAGGTGTCATAGACCAAAGCTACTGACAGGTTTTAAGTATCGTCAGAGCAGGGAAAGTGAGAAATATTGGGGGAAGAGTCCTAAGAATGTGACTCATGCTACTCACAAGCCCTTTCTCTTTCTGAGAAGTTGGCGTATCAGAGACCTTTAGTGGAGAATCCTGTCTCAATGCATTGTACTTGGTTTTAACATTCTGCTGCTGCTGGCCTCCCGTTTAACTGCTACTGCCGGCCTTGGTTCAGCTGTAGGGTCTTCAAAATGCAGAACTGAGATGATTGGTCAGGGTGGGTTTTGGAAAGAAAAAGTTCCATTGTTGGTTAGAATATGCATGATTGTATGACAGCTTGGTAGCAGCAGCTACTGCATCCAGCTGTGAAACTGGGCTTTAAATGTAGGAGAGGGAAGTGGGAGGCATGTACAGATTTACTTACGGCAAATTACAGAACACATGACAGGTGTTCTCTTCTTTGTAGTTTTTGGTTTTATTTAAGTTTAGCCTTTTGAATAGTGGGGTTATTTTAAGCTGTCAAAAAAAATCTCCTTTATTTCTGCCCCATATATCTGATATTTCCATACTGAGGTGCCAACGTGTCAGGAGCTGCAGCAGGAAAGCAGTTAATTTACAACTTCACAACGCATTTCGTCTCCCTTCTCCTTCCTCTGCAGCACAAGCAGACCTTGGAGAAGTAAGCATTATTTCCATCTCCCGTTCGCAGGTAAGGAGTCTTGCCGTTCAACCTCCCTTGCTGAGATGTGGCTGTTACTTAAATGGTGCAGTGTAAAAGGCTTCCTGCTTCTGCCCTTTCTGAGCACCATTTGTCCCTCCAGGGAAACTTAAATTAACCCTCCACCTCCCACCAACCCCCCCTCCCAAAAAAAGAGAGGCTAATAAATCACAGATTTTTGTAATTTATTCCACTTACAGGGCTGCAGGAGGAAAATATGAGGCCTATGTCTTGATTCATTTTGGCCATGTTCCCAGCTACTCTGCTTCCACTCCTATTTGAGAGTGTGGGATGCTATCTCTACCACAGGTGGTATGCATTTAACATGGAGTGAGTGCGTGCTACATCTTCCTTCCTCACCTCCCCTTTCTTTACAATAGCTTTTATTATAGTGTTAGTGAAAAGTGCCAGACTTGCAGCCTTGGAGAATGGAGTCCTTTATGTATCCATAGAATGGATACAGCCTGGACAAGGGCAGTGAAAACTTCCCAGCATCATCCTCCCACTGTGACTCAAACCTATTCTGGAGCAACGATCTCAAAGGAGGGTCATGTTGTTCTCTGTTCCCATTCAATTCTTAGTCTGTAGAATGAGACTGCCAGTGAGTGTAGGTGGTTTTTTTGGAGACATGAGAGAGGAAGCTGTTGCTTTTTTTTTTTTTTTTTTCCTTTTGGTGTCAAGACCTATTCATCTGGAGCTAGATCATAGCACCAACTCAATTTGCAAAGGCAATCACAGTTAGTGGTGTGAAGTACTAAAAGTGCTCATGGTACAAATGTAACAGAAGACAGAGTCCCTTACCTAAGTAGTTTACAGTTTAAAAATAAGGTCAGTGAAGTCCAAATGCATTATATGTACATGATGCATAGGCTGAAGGTCAAACCTCCAGCAGCTAGTCACTGAATTTCTGCCCTATCGCCTCTCTAAAATGCTTGGGGCAAGTGTTCCAGGTTCTCATGGAGATGTGTGTTTGGAATGTGAAGTTGGTACCAAAATTTGGTCGTTCCGGACTTGAACTAAATTTGAAATCGTGCTCTCATAGTGACAGGTCCTGTAACCCTGTGATGGGGAGGGTACCCCATCCTGGCAATAAAAGAGTTAATGTGGTCATGAGAGGCCAATTAACTCACCTGTCTGCTTTTTTCTCCCCAATTAAAGATGAGTCCCAGCTGGGAGAGGAATGAAGGCAGGAAATCTGGAGCAGAAGGGGGCTACCAGGAGAAATTCTACAGTCACTGGGGCGTGGAGAGACTGGGAGGGTCAAGGAGGAAGCTGATGGGGACAGTTGACCCTGGCATCCTTGCCTGAGTAGTAAAGTCTAGCAGGAGGCCAGGAGAAAGATGGAATAGAAACCATGGTGGAGCAATCTCTGTTGTTGAGGACGTGGATGTCCAGGGAAAAGGCCCTGGGAGGCATTCAGCTGAGGAACAGAGAGGGATGCAAGGTCAATTCTGAGTAGGGCTGAATTTGATTTACATATGTACTGTTGGTTTGGGATTTTGTTGGGGGAATCTAGCGGAGAGCCCTGTGAGTCCTGGCTCTGAAAGGAGGACAAACTTAGAGAGGTTGTGGGGAGATGGCCTGAAAGAGAGGATAGAGTAGAAAGAAGTCCAACGAGGTAGCACCAAGGAGTCTGACTGTGCAGATCTTGGCTGCTGGTTATAGGATGCTTGGACTGGAACCCTGTGGTAAAGCCTCCTTTCCCAAACCTGGACTTTAGCGTCCAAAATCTGGGTGCTTACCTGAAGCTCCCCCAAGCTCACTACCAGCTTGGATCTTTCTCACTGCCACCAACTAGGACTATTGGGGTTCCTAGTTACCCCCGAGTCACCCCAACCTTTCCCTGGGGGACCCCGAAGACCCAGAACCCTGGGTCTCCCTCTCTCCTCTCTCAGCTTCCCCCCCTTCCCTGGGTTAGCCGGTGCGAGACTAGACTTCACTCCTTGAATGCAAAACCAAGAGAGCTATTTACCTCCCTCGAGGCTAGGCAATCAAAGCTAATCACAGCTAACACACCAGGAGATTCACCCCTCCCTGGTCTCGTAGCCGTAGCTAGAGAAAAACCTCAAACACAAGAGAACAGAGTTGATTCTTTCTCTCTTTCCCCGGAGCCTGTTTCTGCCCTGGGAACAATAGGAAAATAACCCACAGCCTGGGCTTTTCCCTTCCCCCCCCCCTTTGCCTGTCACAGATGTAACAGAGCTCTTGGGCACAAAAATTCCTTTCCCCTTTGCCTCACTAGGAAAGAAACTTCCACAAGTTTTAAGAAGAAAACTTTATATAAAAAGAAAGAAAATACAGAACAATAATCTTGCATTAAGAAACTCAATACAGGCTCTTGCTTATAAGAAAATATGAATAAACAGTCTGATTTAAAAGATAGCCCCGTTTAAACCAGTCCAGCAAATCAACATACATGTAAATACAACACAAAGCATATAACAGCCTATTTACTTTGTTTCCTTTTGTACTCACAGATGTTTAGGAGAAACTTTGAAATAAGATGGAGTTAGAAGAAAAGCTTGTTTACCCACAGCCGAGGAAACAACAAAGACCCTCAGTATACAAATTCCCGCCCCTGACTTTTAAACAATCCAGTTCTCTGATTGGTCCTCTGGTCAGGTGTTTGGTCCCCTTTGTTCACCCTTTACAGGCAAAAGAAAATTAACCCTTACCTTACCTATCTACTTATGACAAACCCAGTGTAGTTACAGGGGCTGGGTTTCTCTACCAACCGCTGGAGAAGGTGAGGCCCCTGAGAAGGGGACAAAGACCACTGAGAGAAGGGCATGTGGAGCACAGGGCCCAGATTCAGGATCTTTTGTAAGGACATGATACTTGTTGGACTTGGTTACCCCAGAAAGAGTGGGGCTGAAGTGTGATCTGGCCTGAGCAATCATCAACAGGAGGCATTAGGGAAGAAGAGCCTGTTATGCCCTACCTAACCACAAAGGGGTACTCCAGCGATGAACCTATTCATCTGTACATAGATTATGAATCGCTGGAATCATTCAGGATTTTAAGGTTGCTGCAGTGGAATGGAATTTTGCAGGCATGATTTAACTGAAAAAGTTAAATTAAATCTTCAGAAATACCTAGTGGTTTTAAGTACCTCAATTTTTGGGTGCCCAACTTAAGACATGGTAATGAGGGTTATTTTCAGAAGGCAGATGGTCAGCATTTTCAGAAATTTAGATTTTTTTAAGCATTTCAGACCAGATTACCCAAAACTGATGCACATAAGGTCACTAGTCACTTTAAACCAGGTTCTCCAGTCTCAGAACAAAAGGCAGGCGCGATTGTCATGGATAACGCATATCAGAACATGCTGTGTATATGCTTCTCATTTTCAAAGCAGTGGGATAAATTAAGCTAGTGGTTTGATAAATTTTTATCAAAAATAGACCTTGCATGCTAATGGAGTGCGAATAAGCTGTTGTACTGGTGATCTATAATTCATATTTCTCTTAAGAGAAAAATGGTAAACTTGATGGTGTGTGATTGTGTTATTGTTTCTGTAGATAAAGAAAAACCCTAAAGTCAACTGTTTCACACGCACAGAGACCAATATCAGGATTTATGCTGGAATTTGGTGGTTGGGGTTTGTTTTCAGTAATTCAGAAGAGAGGGGTTTTGTTTAATGGCAGGGTCTGTGGAAATCTGTTCAGAGGGGATAGTTATGCAGAAATTGCAAACATTTGTTTTACTTCTGTACAGAACATGATGGCAAATATGTTAATTATTTTTCTTTCTTGCTGCTTGTTGATGATGTGTTTCTTCCCATACTGTCACTTCCCTTGGTTCTTTCATAGTGCTGCGACCTCCCCTGCAGTGATAGCACTGTGACGCATCCTTACCACTGTAAGATGTTTATCTGGCAG
Source organism: Chelonoidis abingdonii (assembly GCF_003597395.2). Classification (NCBI taxonomy): domain Eukaryota; kingdom Metazoa; phylum Chordata; order Testudines; family Testudinidae; genus Chelonoidis; species Chelonoidis abingdonii. Next base: position 10,398,984 of record NC_133788.1, read on the forward strand.
TATGCAGTAAGGCAGTCATGATGATAATTCCTTCGCTCTGCTTACCCTAACAAACCCAGGGTGAAGTGTTGCTTGGAGGAATGAACTCCTCCTTTCCTGTTTTAGTGAGGATCTGAAAAGAAATATAAAATTTCAGGCCCTGTTCTTAGTTTGCTCGACAGAGTCCAGAAGCAAACTGACCAGTGTGGTAAGCATCTTTGCAGGTGAACTCAAGCTGCATCTCTCAGGTGAACTGCATTTGAAGCAGGGTCACCCAAACTTTGTATAATCGAAAGCCACCTTGTTGGCATCCCGGCCCTGGAGGGCTGCAGTCACTTCTTCATGAAGTGCAACAGACTGACGTTTCTTTTGGACTCTGATTCTCTTTTCACTTGCATCAGTTTCACCCAAGTGTCAGTGAAGGTAACCCTGGTGTGAATGGCAAATCAAGCCCTTCACCTGTGTTAAGGAAGTGCAGTTTGCAGAGACTGTAGGTCCTGGCATGCCAATGATGTTCTGATCCAAGCACTTACTGTAACACCAGCACAAACTGAAAGGGAAAACGTTTAGTCCCCTTATTTGGAACAGACAATGTTAAATAGGAACAGAACAGCCTGGCCTATAGTAGTGGCATGATGCATCTGTCATTAGGACACTGGAGTTGAAGAACTTGTCTAGGTCATCTGATCCCATGTTGGTTCAGGATTGGACGCATTGCAGAGAGAGAAGGAGCAAGCATGTTCAGCCTCAGAGAGATCTCTCTGGCTAGTGCAATAGAAGGAATGACATTTGTCCCTCTTTGACTACAAGGTCAGTTGTCATGATACTGCCAGAGTTGAGGGGAGGAAAGCGAGCTCTTAGAACTCTATTGGTGGGGAGAAGGAAGGAAAAAAACCATGATGAAATGTGGTGAACATGCATGTCTGGCTGCTATTTCAAGGGGCAAAGCGTGATAATATTTGTACAGAAAATGTGGGTGTGGTTCAGGATCTTGCTAGTAATCATTATTTGTACTGCAGTAATGTGTGGAGGCCTGAACCAGGGTGTGGGATTCCCATTGTGCTAGGCACTCTACAGAAGTATCATAAATGAGAGTCAACATGTCGAAGAGCTTGTGTTGTAAAAGGCAAGACGTAACAGTGCATGAAGAAACAAAGGCAGGCTGGAGGAAGGATGTAACAAAAATGATCAGATGTTCCAGTAGAGACTAGCTTGTTTGTAATCAACCATTAGTGATGATCATGTTATCAGCTGGCAGTTTTCTGGGTGCATAACAGCAAATTGAGCCTTAAGGAAGGACATGGAAGAGGATATGGTAGGTACTGCCTTTATTGGTTTTGACTGGAAGTTTTTTCCCCTCACATGTCGGGGCAACAAGGGAGAAATTGCAGCGAGATTTAGCTGAAAAATGGGTGATCAAGTCTGGTGGCATTTGGTAAGTAAAAACGGAGATACAGTAAGGTGGGTAGCTAGGGAGGCTAAATTGTGGAGGGTTTTGAAGCTTCTGACAAGAAGAGGGAAGTCAATGGAGGCACTTAAAATGGTAGTGTCATAAGCAAAGCGATGAGTCAGGCAAATGATCTTATCACCAATATTTTGAATGGATTTGAGGAGGGCAGGTTCACAGATTGCAGGACCAGAGGGGAGGTAATGGGCCATAGAGCCTTTCATCTCTAGGACACTGGTTCAAAATGACCCTCCTTCATTTGAAATCCATTGCCATCTGTTGCACGTCCACTGACCTATGTGAAATAAATTAGTTGCAGTACATACAACACCAAAGGGATTATCATAAGTTAGCAACTCTGTTGGTAGTCCAGAGGCCAAGGAGACCGAGTGGCCTCAAAAGGTGATCCATCCGGGTGAACGTTGAAGCACATTGACTGAGCAGTGTGGATTGCTGTAACGCTGCCCATACGATACCTGTTCAGTGGGTAAATGGAGGAATGTTGTCTCCCAGGTTGTCCTGCTGCACTTCTCTAGCACTATTTTTATTTTACAGAAATAATATATTAAATTTTATTTTACAAAAATCAAGGAGGAAACAGAATGCTTAGTGTGTACTATACTGTTACGTATGTGCACGTGTGTGTGTGTGTGTGACATGCAACTATAGCAGTGTGCTATACCTTGTGCCAGTAATATGTATTTTACTTCACCTGCACTGGCAGGTGTGTTGGTTATACAGGGAGGTATATTTATTCTTTGGACCTTCTGATAAGAATTCCACTCCAGTGGGATCCTCTGAAGAAAGGCCCAGTCCCTAGCATGTGTACAATTGATAGCCAGCAGACTTACAGCACGAGTTGATTTGTTTATTCTCATCTAGTAGACTCAGAACAAACTGATGAACAGTTTGACTTGACAGGGTCGTGTGGAGGATTTGCAGGGATTAACCTATATGTGGCATTTATTGAGGAGAACAGACAGGTCACAAAGACAGGCATTAAGAAGTCTAAGAAAATCTTTTCACCTACCTCAAAACCTCAATCCAATTACTGTCTTATTTTCAACTCAATAAAAGTGAAACAAGAATGCCCTATCCTCCACATGAGAACTGAATGCTACTGTGACTTAAATAGAATATTGGGGTAAGCCAGTCTAATGATTCGTCTCATCTGGACTGATTCCCTAACGCCATTAGGCATTTCACATGACTGTTAATGGCCACTTAGGTTTCTAGTCTGACAGTTTATTGTATTGTAAGGTAAACAAATAAAAATAATAATTAAAGCCTTTATGTATTGACTGAAATGTTGACAAAAACATGTTGTTTACATGCATAGAAAATGCTGAATTTATAGGAATTTTTACAGGACATTATAAAACAATGCATTGGCTAGTTTAGCAAGGCATCTTTATCTATATGGACAAAACTGTGCTTTTGTGTGAACAGACTGCATAGCTGCATCTCTCAGCAATGCCCTATTGTATATGCATCACCCATGTTAGTGGACATTTGAAAAGAGGAGCATGCTTTCATACCTTCTTCACCTGTTTGTCCCCAAATCATAGAATATCAGGGTTGGAAGAGACCTCAGGAGGTCATCTAGTCCAACCCCCTGCTCAAAGCAGGACCAATCCCCAAATAGTCAATAACCAAATAGCAAGAGTTATCTGTAATACTTTTATCAAGATGCTTCATGTTTACTCTCTTTCCTTCATGCCCCTATGACCATTTGAAGGCCTTGTGTTGAATCATGGTTAGTCTTTGTTATTACAGTAGCACCTAGAGCTTAGGTCAGGGCACCATGGTGTTAGGTGTCATACAAACATAGTATGAGAGAGCCTCTTCTCTGAAGAGTTTCCAAATCTAAGTAGGCAAAGAGTGGATGACTGCTGTTATCCCAGTGGCTCTCAAACTTTTGTACTCGTGACCACTTTCACATAGCAAGCCTCTGAGTGCGACCCCCCCCCTTATAAATTAAAAACACTTTTAAATATATTTAATATCATTGTAAATGCTGGAGGCAAAGCAGGGTTTGGGGTGGAGATTGACAGCTCGTGACTCCCCCACCCCCATGTAATAACCTCACAACCCCCTGAGGGATCCCAACCCCCAGTTTGAGAACCCCTGTGTTATCCCTATTTTACAGATGAGAAACTGAGGCTCGGAGAGGTTATGTGATGTGTCCAAGGTGAAACAGGGAGTCTGTGGAAGAGTTGGGAACAGAACCCAGATCTCATGAGTTCCATCTTATGCCTAAACCACCATCCTTCTTCTGAGAGAATCCTTTGTCTGAGAGTGGCTGAATACAAACCTCATTGAGGTCCCTCCTGTATCAGCAGGTGTGGAGAAAAGTTGCTCCAAGGTAGCAAGAGACATTCCAAAGTCCACTCCCTGCCTCTAAATCACCCCATGGGAAAGGTGACAGAGCTTGGATCCTAAACTCAGCTCCCCATTTGATAATGTGCTTTGCTCTTGCTGGACTGATGAGCCACCTTCTTAACAGGAAACATCAACTAGTGATTTTAGCTTGGGACTAGGAGGCAAAATGCCTGGGTTTGGCATCTGGCTCTTGGAGGTAACATGGTCTGGTGCTTCGGCTTGGGACTAAGGGCTTGTCTACATTACTGTGGGGGGTCGATCTGAGATACGCAACTTCAGCTACGTGAATAGCATAGCTGAGGTTGATGTACTTAGATCTACTTACCACAGTGTCTTCCTCTGACCTGACCTCTCCCGTAAACTTCACTTGCGCTCCTTGTTCTGGTGGAGTACCGGAGTCGATGGGAGAGCGCTCAACATCGATTTATCACGTCTATACTAGATGCAATACATTGACACCCGCTGGACGGTTCGCTGCCCGCCAATCCGGTGGGTAGTGTAGACAAGCCCTAAGTAACTGTACTGTTGGGTTCTATGCCCATATCTGTTACTCATTCACCACGTAACCTTTAATATGTATTCAGCTGTTATGTACATCAGTTTGGTGAAATGTGAAAGGAGTGTAGCAATACTTAATACACTTAGTATTACAGGGATTTTGAATATTCTTTAATGCTTAGAGATCTGTAGATTTAACTTGCTATGTAAGTAAGTATTGCTATTCTTTTGTGGTTGGTTGATATTTAAGTTATAATTAAAGATTGAAATATCTTCTAGTGAATGAAGGAGTCTATTGGGGGAGTAGGGAGGAAGTTAAAATGAGTTGGTTCCGAGCACAGAACACATTTCCTCTTTGGAAGGATGAGTGGTTTATTGACAGTGACACCCAAACAAATCCGTTCAAATCTATACACAATCTGCTTTAAAGTAGTGTTCATCAGGGACTGAGAGCACTCAAGCTCTGCTGCATGGATGCTTACTAATGAGAAAACTGTACATATAATAGAGGCCTGTTATGTGCAGTTCCAGCCAGCCAGGATGTGCTTGACTGTTTTTTTGGCTGCCTTGATTTATTTTTGCATCTCTTGTCACACACCACAAAAGTTTAGAACTAGAAAAACGGAAGCAGCCTGCTAGTCCCTGCGTTGGGAGGGAGCGCCAGGTTTGACTGACTTCACTGTGTATATCACAGGAAGTTAAGTTTATGCTGGAAGAAACCACAAATTGGTGAAGCTCCTTGTCCATTTTTGCTCTCCCAATATGAAATCTGACAGGTTTTAATTTGTTTCCAAACAGGGAGTTGTCACAGGGTTGGATTATAGTGCTCCCTGGTCCACCTTGTATTGTGGCATGATATGTCACAGAGCTTTGTATTCCAATTAACTTTTTTATAATACCACACCATGGTGAGATAAGTTAATCTGTACCAAATGTGACTGGATAAGATTATAGTACCCCTGCCCCACCAAGGGAATCTAGCTGATACTGCCTTTGGCTCCATAGTCTGACAGAAAGGAAAGAGTAATTTGAACCCAAGGCTATGGAGGAGAAACCTTGAATTGGATAGTTTAAGACAGAGATCCCAAAAAACCATAATGCTGCATATACATGACCAAAAAAACCTGTAAGGTTTCTGAAATGCATTCAGTGAATTTATTGGAACCACATTGCTGGCTGCTTTTATAAAGCAGACCTTTTTCCCTCAATTCCTGGATGACTTTTCACAGCCAATTTGGCTGTACAGTGCCCTTTTCTATAAGACCACTCTGAGGAAGCCAAGATCTCATTGTTGGAGAGAGGTGTATATTAGTGAGAAGGGGATTTGGACAGAGTTCAACAATGGTTGTGGTTTGAGTTGAAGTATCCGAAAGATGAGAGAGATCTGAGTCCCTTGTGATGTGTGCTTAATGTCCTTAAAAATGTTTACTGGTTCCTTAGTGACATGTTGATTACTTCTGAATGTAAATGGCTGCCTAGCAGAATGTTTGTTTTCTCCCTAATAAAAATCACAAGGAGAGGAAATATTGCCTTTTCCTATTTGGCAGCCAGTTCCTGCTGTCACTTATCTGACTGTTCTTCCTTGTATCTCCTGTTTTAATAGCCAAAGGTACAGTAATAAATGGTGATTGGTCTTCAATCTAATTAGCAGAACTGCTGGGTAATGCACCATAGGTTTCATTGTGTGTGTGTGAATAAAGAGTGGTATGAGGAGAAATAGGAGGCAAATTACATTCTGTTTTCTTATGGATGCTGTGAAAAACAATATTGAAATTCCCGTTTATTCTCAGTTCCTACCCCCTACCCAGTGGCAGCTGTTTTTAACTCCTTTAAAAAGTCATAAACATCCTCATTCCCTTTATGATCTGTCCTTTGTTATAAAATCTATAGTCCAGGGAAGGTTATGTAGTTGTTTTAATGATGTCTGGGTTCTCTTCCTGTCTCTGCTATTGTCTTTGGCCCTGATTCAGTCTTTTACGGTGGGCTTGAGCTTCAGTTTACACACATTGGAAAAATGAGCATTATACTTGCCTTGGTGGTGGTTATGAGACTTAAGTAAAATGCAAAATGCTTTGGGATTCTTTCACCAAATGTAAGACTTAAGTGCATAATGGATTATTTATTGTTGCTTTTCTCCTTACTATCATTTATAAGTCTGTACCAGGTCTCCTTTGGGACTCGCGTGTTGCAGGCTGTAGGCCATTTATCTCCTTTTCCTAGACGTGATCACTAATCCATTATGCGTTATGTTTGGTTTTGTTCTATCTAGCTCTGTCCTTTCTAGTTCTGCTGTCTGTTTCTCAAAATAGCATCCCATCACCCTCGATTGTGTCTCTGTTATGCAGTTATGTATATGGGACTTGTTTTCACCCTGGGATTAGTCACAGTTCCTTTGTAATTAATGGGAGTTGTGCATCTAAAGCCCATAGGCAACTTTTAAATTCTCAGACTGCGATTTCTAATCATCATGTAGGATTTGATTTTGGTGCTTTTGCTGATGAAGTAGAGGAAGCCTTTTAATCCTATCTAAAACCACAGGTATCTTCTTTCTTTGATTTCCGACATTTTTAGAAGACCCAAGAGAAGAGTCTTCAGAAACACTAATGCACGGTGACATAAACGGTACCTTCTAGTTTCTGCAATGTAATGCTGCCATCGTCAGAACGGGCACCAAACTCCTTTAACTGTACAGCTATCAGTTCTGCTTCTGCTTTGTATGCAGTGAAAAGGCCCCCAGGCTTCCATGTCAATAAATGTGTGTAAGATAATTGTAGCAACTATACTGCAAAATTTTTCAACTGTCTATCTAGAGGCCCCTGTGACTTTAGTGTTGAAGCACAACTTTTCTGACAGAGTTGCTTGTGTTGATCAGTGGACCGAAGAGACCACTAACATCTGTTTAAGGTATTGAATCATTTGCACAAGTTAGGTTATGGTTGCTCACAACATTTGATGATATTGACCAGAATGTGTTTAAAAGAAAAATAGGGGCGGGGGAATAAAAAGCACCATCTCAGTATTTTACTCAAGTATTGAATTAAGGGCGGTATATTCTTTGTCTTATTGAATTGGATTTGAGATTTCAACATTATAGCCATGAAATACCACGTCACATTTTGTATGATACTTATATATGGTAATGGGATCTGGTTCTTCACTAATATAGATTCATAGATTCATAGACTCTAGGACTGGAAGGGACCTCGAGAGGTCATCAAGTCCAGTCCCCTGCCCTCATGGCAGGACCAAATACTGTCTAGAAGCCAGTAATATAGAAGCCAGTAATAAAATCCTGAGCTTCTACTTATACATCAAATTGGCTCTTTCCATATCTCATTTTAGCTCTGACTCATGCTGAATATGACATTCAGAGAGTGGTGTAACTTTCATAATTTTTTTTTTGTTTCCTAACAAATCCCCAAAGCCACATTTACAATAAGCAGATTGTATTACCTTTTTCCACACTGACTGCTTTCTTCAGGCTTTGCTAACGGGAATCGATATAATTTTTACTACTTTGTATCATTTTTTAAAAACCTGTTACAAAGGGTAATAATTCCTTTTCAACCATGGAATTACTTGATTCCCTTTTTCAAAGCCTCTGGATCAAATTTGCCCTCCCCAGGCCCCTCCTCCTCCCACACACACATCCAGTATGCATAGCTGAAAACTTCTGAAGGACAGGCTTTGCATGATAGCTTAAAAAAAATAAAAATAATGAAGTATTTCATTGAGCTTATGAACTACATACACAGTTCTTTGCACTTTGAAAATTACTAATTACATGCATAGTCTTTTCTAGATGGAAATATGTATGACTAAATTTTCTCTTGCAATTGTTTGACCAATCACAAATGAATCGTTCTTGACCATCATATTAGTTATACAAAATACTCTAAGGGATGATAAAGATAATACAAAATTGACAGCCTTCTCGGGATTGAGAAGGTTTCATAAAATAGTTACCATTTTTAGATTTTGAACAAAAATAAATACACAGATGATAAGAGCTAGATCACATAACAGTGGGTCGTTTAAAGGTAGCAAATACAGGGTAGGAAAAAGACTTCTTAATATTGTATGGAAAATTCATGTATGCTACTGATCAAATGCAAAGGGTTTTTTTAAATTCAAATTTGTAAAAATCATAGAAGAACTAGTAGATTGGAAATCTGCCTAACAGCTGGGCAAATTTGAAACCAATATTGGAAAAGGGCCTCGGTTGTATAAGGGATCTAAGCTCAGGTTTTCAAAACCACCTAGGGGATTTGGTTCTGCAATTTCCATTGTTTTTTAACAGAATTTGGTTTCTGAATTCTCAGGCAGCTTTGTCAGCCCTAAAGTTTATTTACTTGTGCAATACTTACAGGGGGGAAAGGTCTGAGAGAATGTGTATACCTAGTACAGAGCTAGAATGTATTCATAATAGAACGCTGCATGAAGAAGTATAGTGCAGGAATTCTTCTACTTAGGTTTTACCTCCTGAAAACCAAGACTACTCTTTCCACAACTCCCTAAAGAGACTGTCCAACCACTGCTTGACTTCCAATAGCTAGGAAAATGGGAAGTGAAAAGCGTGGTCTTATGGCACAAACATCAAGCTGGTTAGAGTTATGAAGAGTTGAAACTGTGGTGGAATAGGCTGGCCACCTCCAATATGAGCCCGCTCAAGACTCTAGGTACTTACTCAGGCAGTTAGCCCATGCCACGGCACCTACATTTCCATCAGAACTAGCACATGCAAGCCTACCTGCACTGGAAGTGTAGATGTACCCTAAGAGTATCGAAAGTTAAGCGACTTTGCTGCTGTTCTGTATGGATGTCAAAGCTGAATGCTAGGGGCAACAAGCAAGGAGAGGATACAGCTTTTGAAGTGCATGAAGATATTGGAGAAAACAGAGCACAACAGAGAGAAAGATGAAGTAAGTGGAAGCTAGAACAAGGTGCAAATTGGATTTGTGTGGAGGAGGATGTAGAAATTTCACATACAACAGACATATTGACGAAAGAACAGAGGTGATGAACTTTCAGGCTTGTTACCTCTGATTGGGATCTCTTCAGCCCTTAAAAACCAAACAAGGTAGGCTTAGTTGTTACCTGGCTCTGAAGCTTACACAGAAAACTTAGACACTTCTGCAAGTAATGTTAATAATTTAGTAGGTCTCACTTTCCCCTCCAAATAAGTACTAACCAGCGCACTAGCATGGTGTTAGAATGTACTCTTCTGCTGCAAGTGGCATCTTTTGGATGAGCTGTACAATTAAAATTCCTGATCATTTGTGACCATTAAGATCTCATGGCAATTTTCACAAAAGCCAGGAGTGTTAGTTCCTTGGTCTGGGCCAGATTCAGTTGGAGTAAACACATTCTCCCTCCCTAAATTTCTCTTGCACTTACGGTTAAATATGGTAGTCTTTACTTCCTGCCCCCAGATTATTGTTGCATCATTAATTACCTGTCAGTACTGCCCACCCTCTCCAAGGGGCTATGCTGCAGTGGTAAGAGAAGAAATTTTGGAATAATTAATTTGTAAAATGCTTCTGGACAAGTGAAGCTGCATCATTGTAGTCCTCTCCAGTCTTAGTGGCCATTTGGCTATGCAATTTGATGATTTCTTTCTAAAATCTAGTTCTTATTGCAGCTGATGTGGATACACTTTCACTGGTCAGTTGGCATTCAGCCTGAAGGATCAAATTAGAATACTTTTCATTCATGTTCTTTAAAGTAGGGAAGAATGTCACACTTTTTTTGAATATTGTTCAGCTGCATATTATAGGTTTTTGACTTAGCCTTCATGACCCTGCTGAAAGATAAATGAGGTGAGTAAGGTAATAGATCTTTTATTGGACCAGCTTCTTTTGTCGAGCTTTCAAGCCACACAGAGTTCTTCTTCAGGTCTCGCAGTGGTACTCCCAGCATCACAGAGAAATTATATGGTGGAACAGATTTTTTTTTAGCATAAGTAGTTACAATATATGCTAAGGGACCATTCAAGATAGGAGTGGCCTGTTAGCACCTTTGCAGTCACAGAACAAAAAGAGGTGGTTGTAATAAGCCACAAATCCAGTACATACCACAACCTGTTGAAAGACCAGCATTTTGGCTGAGTTCTGACGAGTCTAAGGGAATTAGCTTCCTTTTGAAAATCCCAGCTCCTACTTTTAGGCATATGTCTGGTTTGGGAATTTTGTGCTTGTGGTTGTCAGTGTATAGAACTATCCAAACACGAATTGCCCAAATTGATCCATATAAGAGGATTCTAGGGTATAATTATTTGGCTGATGAGTGCCAGGAAGGATGCTGAAGGAAGCCAGAAAAGGGAAGACAGCTGCAGTAGAGCATTAAGAACTATGTTCAACAAGGAAAATGGGACATAAACAGCAAGTGAAGACTGACAAATCATGTGTTGAAGGGCCATCTATCCTAGCAGACAGAACCAGCTTAAGAGTGAATCTGAGCAGCAGGAAGCCAAACTCTAACATTAAACTCACTCCAATAATCTTTCACTATTTACCTTTGTGGTTATTATTTCATGTTTCTTCTGCCATTCCTTAGAGAATATTATTAAATATAATGAATTCAGTTAGTTACAGGACCCATATCCAGGCTTAGCCTTAGAAGCTCCAGCTTCCTTTGATCTTCGACATACCAAAATGTGTGATTATGCTATAAAAGGATAATAGAGAGAACATCAAAGGAAAGTTGAAAAACACCAATGTGGTTTAGTAATATAACAACTTAAGAATAAAGGCATAATGTGCAGGCAATCCCAGTTATGTCTTAATGCACTTTAATATGTACTCTGCAAAACACCATAGCACTGGAGTTTGTGAAAATAGGGAGCTCTCACTTCTGCAGGAAATCTTTTCAAATATGGGATGTATTTGCAAGTCCCATATTACAACCATGATATGTTGGATGGCAGAAATTAGGTTCATCCAGAGGATCACTCCTGAGGCTTTTCCCAGTTCATCACTGAGCTGTTGTCATTTTACATTTCAGAGATAGTCAGGGTTTTAACCTTTGAAGACAACAATAACTGTCTCATATGAGAACATCAAAGCCTATTTTGGCCAAAAAGGTAATGCAGGCTTGCTTACTATATCTCAAGCTAAATGTCAAAGGTAATTGAATGTTGCTATCATGTCTTGCTCTAAGTAGCAAACTACAGAAACTTAGCAATGCCTGTGAGTTCTTAGGATTATCTATTTTTATTATTTTTCATTCTGTATACAGAGACTGTCACTCTTAGCAGCATGTTAAATGTTCCCTGGAGAACCCTGAAAGTCCAATCAATATACACAGTATTTTGTGTGTGTGTGCACGCACTGGTGGGGGGCGTTTCCACCTTTTGATATCACTTGCACCAAAGAGAGCTTTCCATATACAGATGTGTTATACATCCAAAAATTGTACCTGCATGTTGTGGGCAATTCAGAAAAGCCAAGTGATGTGTGTAAATGTTATCTCCACCCTCCAGATGCAAAAAGCAAACACAGAAAAGTAAGAGCGACTTGTCCAAGGTCACAAAAAGAAAATGAAACCCAGCAGCCCTGATTCTCAGTCCTTGCTTTAATCAGTAAACACCACTCTCCTCCCTCCTGTTAAGACACTCTGAATGCTACAGAACATATATGTCTCCTTTTGGACTGATGAATCCAGTGGCCTGCTGGCTAGTAGAATTCACAGTGTCATTCACAAGTACCTCTCAGGGAACTCAAGCCATACTCTTCTCTATCTTGGCTGATATTTTCAAAAATGGCTAGTGATTTTTGAATCTCTGTTTTTCGGTGCCTGACTTGAGATGCCTTCATGGTCCTTATTGTCAGTATATATTAGCACCTTCTCTCTGAAAATCATGTACCTTTCAGGGATTTCAAATTCAGCACCCCAAATCACCAGTTAGTTTGAAACTCTTGGCCTTCCTCTCCTCCCTCGTTGAAGGCATTAATACTATGTAGGGATCATTTAAAATAAACAAGAACAACAAAAACCCAAAGAGCTTCTGAGGTTTTGCCTTGTGCAAGCACCAATAATCTTCAGCTCTCACCAAGAGCTCTGCCATCATCAATATGACCAACGTTCAGGAAATTCAATGGCTGGATGACAAGGTTAATGTACTTAAAACCCAGCAACAGCACTAAGGAAATGGTTCTGCAAGGTAGGGATGATTGTGAGGTTTAAGGTGTATTCTATTAATGAGTAAAACCTAAATATTCCAGGATTTTTCCTTGGGCAATGATAAATTTTCTCTGAGGCTTGGCCTTCTAGCCACACCCTTAAATGTTTGCTGGTTTCCATGCCTGTGTACTGAACTCCATTAGAAACTAAATATTTGCCTCAGTGTAGTATCACCTTGAAGCTAGTGAGCAGTTTCACCAGCCGAACAAGGGAAATAAACCTCCCCAAAAACGTATATTAAAAAAAAAAAAATCTAGTATTCTAAGGTCTCTTCCTCAGGGTTTGTTTTATTGTCCGCAAAAAAAAAAAAAAACAACCAAACAAATAAACTGACAAAAACTTGGGCAATAATCCCCAGGGGCTTTTCCTGATGTAACTAGCTAGGAGGTCCAAGGAAGAATACTTAGTTACTTTTTCACCTATCTTCCTTTTCTACTCTTTAGAAACTGCAGAGCCTTTCCATACTCTTCTTCTTACTTGTCATGTTTATAATAATAATGCTTAGGAGCCACCCAAGCATGGGGTGGTACAGTATGAGACACTGTACAAACATTAAATGAACTACGCTCCATGCCCAGAAGATCTTATAATCTAAATAAAATCTAGAACTCCTCTTTTAGGAAAGTACTGTGGTGGCCTCAGATAACTGGTATGCTGAATGTTGGGTTTTAATGCTATATCCTGCATCTGACTTCAACTAACATTTTCCTCATCCACACTTGAATTTTTTCCTTCAGTAAGGAATAAAATGGAGAAATAACACGCCCTGCGTCAAATTAATGGATTAGTTCTCTTGTGTGTTAGACTCATAGACTCATAGGTCAGAAGGGACCAATATGATCATCTAGTCTGACCTCCTGCACAAGGCAAGCCACAAAACCCTACCCATACACATCAGAACCATTTTTCAATTAGGGGATTTCAAACCCATCTCACTACAGATTTGTTTGAGTACTCATAGACTCAAGGGTCAGAAGGCACCTCCCGCATAATACAGGTCAAAGAATTTCATCCAGTAATTCCAGTATCACGATCTAGTTTAGGTGTCCTAAAATATGACAAGTTAGATTACTAGACAAAAAAATAAATAAAAAATAAAAATTGAGAGCTTCTTGTAACAGAGAGGGCAAGATAAGGCAGAGAGAAATTATTTGAGAAAGCAAGAGAGTTACAAAGTTTTCTTTTGAATAGACATATTGCGTAGACTGTCAAGTCTAGATTATATTCTTTCTTTGCTAGTGTCAGAGGAATCCCTTTGCAAGTCACAGAAACCCCAAATCATGGAGTAAATTATGAATACAAATTTAGAGCTGACTTTTTTCAGGGTCAGCTATAAGTATGCGACAGAGTTCCTTAGTTGTCAAATATTATACATGTAGATGGAACAGCTAATTAAGCATCTTGCTGTGTTTTCAATTATTTCAGATAGTAACAACAATTATGCATGGTTCAGAAATGGTTTAAAGTGTATTTCTACTTTGAAAAGTGACTATGTAAAAATAGCTCCTTCTTATTTGGCAGATCAGATCCCTGTGTGCAGCCAGAGTTGGTGGACAGGGTGACGTTTTACTACTTTTTCTATCGTCAGCCCTGTAGAATCATTCCACTTCTGGATAAGAACATAAGAATGGCCATATCAGGTCAGACCAACGGTCCATCTAGCCCAGTATCCTGTCTTCGGACAGTGCCCAATGCCAGGTGCCCCAGAGGGAATGAACAGAACAGGAAATCATCAAGCGATTCATCCCCTGCCGCTCTTACCCAGCTTCTGGGACACTATCCCTGCTCATCCTGGCTAATAGCCACTGATGGACCTATCCTCCATGAATTTATCTAGTCCGTTTTTTTAACTCTATTATAGTCGTGGTCTTCACAACATCCTCTGGCAAAGAGTTCCGCAGGACGACTGTGCATTGTGTGAAGGAAACATTGTCAACAAAATTCTTAACTAAATTCCAGCTACAAGTTTTCCTGGACAAACCCATTGTCTTCAGATTATGCCCTTAAGGTTGCACAAGTCTAACTGAGGGTATAACATGAGGGTATAACATAAGCAAAAGCAACATTTAGAACACAAAAAAGAAGTTGTGCCAGGGTGTTCCACTCAGTGCTAGGCTGATGCCTCCTTCTGGACACTTTGGGGATTAGCTCATGAGGTTGACACTCCTTCCCACAGTTGCACACCATCTCTCTGCTTTGCTCTCTGGGTGTGCAATCCCTCTCTCCCTCCACAAGGTGCTGGTCCCTTGTCATGACTCAGCCCTCCGGCCAGGTCACTCTATGCATTTTCCCCTTCTGGGGTACCAAAGGGTTTCAAAGTCTCTCTCCATACTAGCAGTCCCAGGCAGTCTTCCCATTCACTATCCCATGGTGCCACTCCCTCAGTGGCTGGTAGGCCCACTTTCTACTCCAGGTTCCAGCTCAGGGAACCTCTAGTCAACACTCAAGGTCTGTTCTCTTTTAGACCCTACTGCCTTTCCCTGAGCCCTTTCCTTATCATCCTGCACTCTCCCCTTTCTGGGTTTGCCAGCTTCACCATGTCCTCCTCTCAGGGAGTAACTGCAGCCTAATTTCCCAGCAGCCCCATCTGCACCTAATTTCCATTCTTTATAAGTCCAGCCTAGCTCCTTCCTCCCCAGTTGGGCTCCCTCTCTCAGGCAGGGGATTGCTTAGCCGCCTGATTCTTCCCAGCTGTGGCCTTTTGGGTTAATTAGCCCCCTCCTCAATCTGCCTTACCTCTTTCAGGCCAAGGGTGGGGTGACTCCACAGAAGCCAATTTGATTTTCAGACCCCAGGCTGAGTTTACAGGACTGGTAGTTGGAAAAACCAACTTGTTACCTGTACAGTGGGTAGATTTGATATGGAATCACTAAGACACAGTGGGCCAGATTCTACTCTCAGTTGCAGCAGCATAAATACAGAGTAACCCTACCTCAGTGCAACTGAGACTACAAGATAGAATCTGGACCATGACATATGGAACCCCTATGATACCATTTTTGCCAAGGCTCTTTACAGCCTGGAACAGCCCTTTAATATATTTAATCAAACATTTACTGTTACACTTATCCTATATTTTTAAAAGGAGAGGGAAACATTGTGAATGAGAGTGCTAGGAGATGAACCAAAAATAATTCACCCAAATAAAACAAGATACCATGCAAAACAACTCTCCCTCCATATAATGTTGCCTGCAAGAGTTTGTTACCATTTACCAGCAGCAAAGGACATTTTCTTTGCTTGTTAGCAACCTCTCATCTTACCTTCGATCCGCCGCGCTCAACCTCCCATCCTCACCTCCATCCCCCTGCCCAGCCTCAGGCATCACGTCATCGCCCCACACAGCCCCCTCAGCACAACACCGACTATCCCCATCCACACTCATACACACCACACTCTTCAGACTCACCCTATGCTTCACTCGCGCTCCCTACCCCCACCTAACAGCCCACAACTGCAACACATACAAGCCCATACTATATCCCTGAACCCACACACCACCTATCTCGCATCCACCCCACAGCTCCGATCACCACCTGGCACCCACACATCCGCACACACCACCACCTCCCCATTCACTCACCCAGCAGATGCCCTCACCCCCCACCAGCCAACGGCTACGCATGCAAATCACTCACCACACACCTCGCACCAACACACCACCCCACCCCATCTCACGAGCACATGCAGCTCCCCCATCACAACATCACCCAATACCCCCCAGTCACACACCCACACACAGCAGTACTGCAACCTCACACAGCCACACAGTCGCATGCCCTGCCCAGACATCAGCTCACCCGCACATTACACATGCATCAAGCCACACATCAGCCGCAACTTGCCACGTCCACGCCTCACCCCACAGCCCAGCCCACACACGCACACGGCAAAGCACATGCTGGCCCACCAGCCGCAGCCCATCCCTCAGCTCACCCACTCCCAGCACACTCACCAACATCGCCAGGGGCGGGGCACCTCCATACGCCCCCCCAACGACACCCCAGACACCCATACACACACCACGCACCGCCACATATCACGCCCACTCAGCACTCACACGACACATCCAAATCACCCCACCCACGGCAGATCACACACGCAGCTCACACCAGCGACACCCACACAGCCCTGCCAGCCACAGTCTATAATCCGGAATTAAGTCTCCCATAATCTACATTTCCCTTAGTGTTTACTCTTTAAAACATTTAAATCTTCATTCCTTCCAAATCATTCCCGCCGGTTCTGTGTGCACACACCCAGCACTATCTCAGGGGAAGCTTAGCTTTTAACCCAGCTGATTTTTACCAGACGACTCCACTTATCTATTCCTCACTTCTTATATTCATTAACGTTCACCATCATTGAAGTGTACAAGGGCTTTATCCCACTTGCCTTCTTCCGTCTTTTCTAAAACAGACATAGCCTATCATACCCATTCCTCCATCATGTTACTATTCACCAGTTCTGTCTATCCCTATAATATTCGTTTACATCCTCACAGTAGCTCCAGTTCCTCCATCTGTTCTCTGGCTCCTGTCATTATTACAGAATTTAATTTTTGACGTTTGCGTCAGGTACACTTCTTCCCAATCATCACCGACTTTCTACCCAGAATCACCCGCTTAAGTAGTTCTCAACTCCGCTTTCCTCTGGGTCAATCTTTCGGTCCACAAGGTATCCCCTCTCACTTCTTTACTTCCCTCTTCACGGTTTAAATTCCGCGTGGAGATCCCGAATCTCCGACATCTCCCCCACTTCATGTTAACTCTCTAAATGAGTCAAGCATCCTCATCCTAAGTCTAATTTTCCCTCCTTGCCTAGATGAAGTCCAATCCGAGCGAACAGTCTCTGTCTTATAATGCGTTCCCAAGACCGTACATCCAAACCCTCTGCGTTAGAGCATCAACGGCCTGAGCCATCTTTAATCTCCTAATTCTTGTGCTCTTCGTCCCCCCTTAGGAACCGGCAGAATCCCACTGAAGTCACTGATTGTCTCCCCAGGCTGACATAATCCTCTTATACATCCATGAGTGACTAGCCGTATCAATCGTTCCCACATATGAAGGACATCAACGATTCTCCTGCTCCCCTAGATCCTTTTCAGCCTCAGCCACATCCTAGTACCTTAGCCCTCCGGCAACAGCACACCCTTCTGTTCTCCATCAGGTCAATTACAGCCTGTCTATTCTTTCACTTAGAGAGTCTCCATCACGTAGGCTTGCCTTCCGGCGACAGTGTGATTCTCCGTCTATTCCCCCACACAGCTGGCGCAAGCCCTCTCGTTTTGTCTCCGCCTTTGCAGGCTATACGGGTCTCGCCTCCATACTCTCCCTCTTCTGCAGGACTAGCGCTCGCCTTTTTCCTCGCCCTCTCTCCTCAACGAGCACCTCTGTGCATCCGTCTTCATTTTCCAACCCAGGCAAAACCTGTTCCTGAGTTCTATTTCTCCGTCGCTGGCCCGTCTTTCCCTGCCGGTTCTCCTAGTCAATGCTTTCCCAAACCTACCACTTTCTCACCAGCGCCCTCCTCGAATTCTTTGGTCCTGCCTTCCACTGTCATCGAGCTTATCCCCTGTGCCTCACATGTCTGTCTTCCATCATCTGCTCAAATCCCCCTTCTAATAACTCACCAGAGTTTCACTGCATCTCCAGTCCTTCTATATCTATTTCTTCACAAGTTCTAGCAGGCGGCACTTCATCAGCGAAACTCCTTTCATGCCCCTCGATGACCTATGAATCACAGCAACCGCCATCCGGTCAATCCCAGTGTGTCTCCTTTGCCTGCTCCTCTGTCTCATCTATGCCCTTTCAACTCTGTGACCTGCAGTTCAAGCCTCACACGCACCACGGGACACCAACAAGGCCTGGGCTGCTGGCAGACCCCTGCCCCTTCCCCCTTCTGGCTTGTTGGTTTCTCTGCTTTAGTCTCCTCTGGAACCTCCCCCTGGAAACTCCCACTGAAACTCCCCTGTTAGCAGTCCTGTTCGCTGGCTCCTGTGCCGCTGCAGCTGTCTGTGCATTTCAACATTCCTATATCTTTGCTTAAATCTGCTCGTTAGGATGGGAAACTGTCACTTTTGGTGTGTGCTTGGCTCTAATATTTTGAGTTTATCCCTGAAATTAAAGGGCTGAAAAGATTTTTGCTTCGCTTCCCTTTGTAAAAACACATGGCCATATTAGAAGTTATGCAGAACTAGTCCTCCATTTTTAACAGGAGGGGGAAAGTGTGTTCCATTTTACCATACTTATTTAAATTAAAAAAAAAAACCCTCAGAAAGTTATCATAAAATATTATCAGTTCACCAGTCTTAGGCTTAAGAACATGAACATTATTTATTTTTCAGAAAATATTCTTGTAAGAATTTTGGTCCTAATTCACCATTATTCCACACCTTGTGTGGTCATCACAGGCATGCAAGGGGAGCACACAATAGGTGTAAAACATTCAGTTTGAAAACCTGGTCCCATTGATGTCATGGAGAGTTTTTCCGTTGACCTCCAATGGCTGCAGGATTTTCCCGTCAGTCTGATTTGGTATCATTTTATATCTGCCTTGCCCTAGTATAAATGATTACACAAGATGCAGGACAAAAGAGAATCAGGTCCTTCATATTTTATTCTTCTCAGAACTCCAGCTCACATGTGGATATTGCTAAGCAAATAATTTAATGTTGGTTTGATGACCGAACAGAAAAATCCCCTAAATTTTTTGTTTTGAGTCCATTTGAAACACATTTCGTTTTTTTCTCACTATTTTGCTGCAATTTCAGATACACATACCTACACGCACACACCTTTTTAAATGTATTTATCTAAATTTCTAAAAGAAATTCATTTCAAAATGAAAAGTCCAAATGTTTTGTTTATAAAATGTTGATGTGAAATTACACACACACATTGGCTGAAGCTGTTTGCTGTATTTGTCCTGCATTTGCAAATAGTTTTGATTGAGCTGAAACTGGATTTTTTTTTTTTTTTTGTGAATTAACTTTGTCTGAATAATTTTACCCAGCTTTATACCCAGGTATTGATTCGCTTGGAAATATGCTCTGTGGTATTTGGGAAACAATGTGATTTGGGAAACAACGGGGCCTCTCATACCTATACCCCTCCCCCATCCACGTTGTTGATTTGTTTCGTTTGTTGTATTTCCTTAGGCACTTTTGCCAATGAATCTGCTTATTGTTTACACGTGTATGTTATAGCATCTGTAAAATGCTGGCTAGGTGCATTAAAGATGGGTATGAAGACATGGTCCCTGCCTAAAGATTTTACATTATAGAATAGACAACCTACTGCCTACCTGGGTTTGGCTGGCTGAGGCAGGGACATTGAGAGCAGACTAAAGAGGACAAATAACGCACAGGGAGTGAAGAGGTTGGTATTTTGGACAATTTATGTTCATTTTCTTGATTTTTTGGGGGGCTGCTGCAGTTTCCTTTCTGTTGCTGGATCTCCCTCTGTCTGTCTCAAAAACAACGAGGAGGCCGGTAGCACCTTGAAGACTAATGGATTTATTTGGGCATAAGCTTTCATGGGTAAAAACCCACTTGTTCAGATGCATGGAGACAGATACTTGTCTTTTTCCTCCATCCATTTTCTACCCTTTCTGTCCCCGTCTCTCCTTCTGTCTTTGATGCCCAATCAGGTGCGAGCAAGCGGGCATGCCCTTTTTGTCCCTGAGTGAGGCCTCCCCTATTATGTTCATCTCTGAAGTTGGCAAGAGATACTTAAGATTGAAAGCATGGTAGAAATGAGCCATATTGTACCAGTTTATATCAGAAATTGCCAACATCTTCTGAGACTTCGATTCTGTTGGCCCTTGACCTGTAAAGGGGGGCAGGGGCACAGTAGGTTTTCCTGCCCATGTTCAGTAGCTCCATAGTTTCTATTCATATTTGCTTTCTATTGTGTGAGAATAATATTCTGAACTGGAAACAGAACCTTAGAGAATGGTGGCTGCTGTGACATCCTAAGAAGTGCAGTCAGTAGATGGTAGTGAAGCTACAGCAATGGGAGAGGTGCACCACAGTCTCCTAATGTCTGGTTAGCTGCTTCTTCATTTTTAGTTGGAGGATGGTTAACGGGAAGTAGGAAGAACAGTGGTCTGTTTGGGGGCGGGGGAGGAGGGGTAGGAATCACAGCCTGTTAGTCAGAAGCAATGAAATGGAGACAACTTCAGGGACTCCATTAAGTGCACTGTGTTTAGGCAGACAGTGTCCCTAGATAAAGAGTGCTATTCTAGAGGATTGTGTACTGCAAAATAATTGGACTTGGGAAATCAACTGGGCTTCGGTGGCCTGATGGAGCCTCATCTCAGGGACTGAGGAGGCGGGCAGGAGGGGTGAGGAGAAGATAAAACACTGCTTTTTCAAGACTGCACTGAATAAGAAACAACAAGATCCTGGTAGATAGATTTACCATCAATACTATTTTGAATAATACAAACAATGGCTATAATTAACTTTCATTTTGGCAGGGGAGTATTTCAGAGCATGTCATTATAATTCCAGCCTCTACTATATTATTCTCTTGGCATCTTGGACTTTTCCTGTTGCATCTGCTGAATAAAAATGATCCAGAATTCAATCAGTAAGGGCTGAGTCTGGGGGGATGTGTATTAATACATTGATATGTCTAGAATCAGATTTTTAAATAAAACATTCCTGCTTATTTAATTTTTTTTAAAGATAAACTGGAAATGGCAGAACAAGTTGAAATAGGGCAACTTTTTGCACTCAGGGCAATTACCAGACAAAATTACATTGACGTTGCTAGTGAAAGGCTCCAATGCATAAAGAAATTGCGAATGCTGGCTGTGCCAGGCTTCTTGGATGGTGGCTGGTTTTTGTTCGGGTAAGCAAAGGTGCAGTGTAGTGGGGCGGAAGTGGTACTAGTTCAAACCTCAGCATTTCATTAGGGGTGTGTATGTGTGAGAAGAACAACATATTCCTTTTCTTTACCTACACAGCCTGCTGGAGAAGAGTTAAAAATACGACATATAGAAGAGTTGAAATGGAAGTGCCTGTTCTTTAACTCTTTAAGAAAATGTTGCAAGACCCCACTTTTATTCAGTATCAGTAAATAATAAGACACATACCTTGGGACTGTTAGTCATTTACACTAAGGCAGTGTAAAATTGGTGTAAATGTGATTTGGGGTAACTTGAAGATCTCTTCTCTTTGCCAAAGATATGTAAAGAGTACTTAGTATATATCAGAATTAGGCTCAAAGCTTGTGGGATTTGTTATGTACTGGAACTTTTAACAGTTAAAACTGACATGTTCAGCTGAACAGTAGCATATTAAGAACTTGCTCTCTAAACTCCAGGTTTTTATAAAATGCTACCTTAGGCCTTGTCTACACTACGAGGGGAGATCGATCCAAGTTACACAACTTCAGCTACGTGAATAATATAGCTGAAGTCGATGTGCTTAGATCTACTTACTGCGGGGTCCACACAACACAGTGTCGACAGGAGACCCTTTCCCATCGACTGTTGATGGGAGAGCGATCTGCAGTTGATTTAGAAGGTTTTCCATAGACTTGCTAAATCGACTGCCAGTGCCTCAGTCATCGCATGTTGAACCTCCCAGTAAGTGTGGACAAGCCTTTAGACAAATCCTCACTGTCAGATGGCCAGGAAAAAAATCATAAATGAAGAACTCTGGAGGAGGAAGAGAGGCTACGAAAGGACACTGGTGAAGGTGGAAGGCCCTACGTTTCACATGAAATAGAGAGGCATAAGAGAAGAGAGAAAATTGTGGTTAAAAATTACTGAACCCTGTCTGCTCCAGCATTTTACCCCACCAGGGCGGTTATCCCGTACCTGACTGCTACTGAAATCCAGGTGCTAATTTGCTTAGTGTAGGCAAGGTCTCATAAAGTAATGAGTTACCAGGTTAAGAGATGTGGTGTTAGATACTGTTGCATTAAGATGCTCCTGGATTAAGAATCCATATGCAATAGTGCAAATTAATGGAACAGTAATAGTGAGAAGTAACCTTCCTCCCCACCAGAAATGTAAAGAGACACTGACAGTAGAGTACAGTATGTGAGCTATGACAGCAAGACCATTGTAACGCCTAACGTATTTGAACCTGAAGTAATAAAATGCTGTCTGTGGTGAAACAAACCATTACTTCAGTTCATAAATAGGATCATATTGTAATAGTTTTGTAATAATAGCTAAGTGCTTCAGCAGTATCTTGTCTTTATAATACCAGTTTCAAATTAAGAGAACACTTGTACAATGAATAAAAAAATGAAAAGGATGACATTAAACTCATTTAACATTAATTCTTTTTTCCCTCTTCCCCCTTTCCCCCCAGTATCTTGCTGAAAGACATTTGAGATGTCCTTAATGACTGGGACTTAAGTTTATTCCAGTTTCTCTCTACCAACAGCAACAAACCTTCAATAAAAATGTGAATCAACTGAAGATTGAATTTCCTGGGTACAGGATTTTATAGACCAGCTAGAAGACTACAGTAATTAGTGTATGCACTTCCTCATTAAAATATCATTAGTAAAGGCTTTGTTCTTTCAAGATGTTGCAAACAAGGTTTATTGCATTGTGTTCTATCATTATGGTTTACCACTAGCCAGATGTTATATATGAATTTAAAGATATGAGGGCACGGTTGTCTGCACATAATCTAGCATTTATTATAGCAAGAGATAGGCTGTCTTTCAGATTACAGCATGTTTTACATAGTGTTGGGCTTTGACAAGTGGACACTAGGCTAAAGCTTGTCCTAGAAGGCAATTGCTGTCTGATGGGTGAAAACATATTGTTGGTAGTGTAAGTATCTTACATGCAAACCCACATTTGACTCCTTTTGCACTGAGATATATAGTACTGATGTCCAACAAGAACCTCTGCCTCTTCCAATTTGATATGATGTATTTGAGCAACAAGAGATGAGGGAAGTGGGGAGAGAAATCTTGCATTTATAGCTAGCAAAATCCATTCTTGCCCAATTATTAAAGAAAAGAGATGATTGAAAATGTTGCATGGGTTACTTGTGATATTTGTTCATTTGAATTCTATACTTGGATAACAGGGCAATTTTTCAGCCAGTCATGGCTTCATTGAACCTCCAGCTGAGGAGCTACACTTTGTTGTTCAGTCTGTACTTAAAGGGCCTGGCATTCTGGAATGAAAACAAATTGGAGTCACTGGGTACTCTGTAATATCAATAACCGAAAAGATTTTGTGAAAGAGGATAAGGGAGAACATCTCAGGTTTGGAGGATGAAAGCATGTTGGCAACAATCTTATCTTTAAGACTCTTCAGGGCTTCAAAATGTCAGAATATTAGTAGATACGTCTTTTAAAAAAGCAAGGTCAGATCAATTTCACCTTGTGTGTACACAATTCTGTTTTGGGCCCAACTGTACTAAAAACTATTTAATAAAAGCACTTAGAGGCCAGAATCTTTAACAGTGAGTATGTGTTGGAAAGAGAGAGGAACCAACATTTTTAACTTTTCCTTTTGACTTGCTGCAGTGTCCTGCTATAGATATCTCACCTGTACATATTGGTAAGAAAAGTATCAAGTCAGTTCTTCCTTCCCTGCTCCCCTTTCTACCTCAGCATGCTGATGCAGCAATCCTCTAAGCAAACTTTCTGCACTACCTTGTTTCTCAAATGAAAACATTTTCCTCTTCCGATTAGCATCTGTTTATAGAATATTTCCTGTTTTTCATAATTAGATCCTGAACAGAAATGCAAAGTCTGCTGTGTAAAAGGATAATGAATCTTTATTGCACCAGTGGAAATCAAATTTGTGCAAAAGGCTCTTTGAAAACAGTAATAAGCATAGACGTGTATTAAGTCACCAAGATAAAGCTTTTGCTTTTATATATTTTTATAAATGGAAATTATAACTACCCAGTGGATTTCATGTGACATTTCCTGTTAACCAGCAAGGTTTTTAGCTTGCACCATAACATTTATCTCAAGTCAAAACTCTACAGGGTTTCAAGCCTGTAAATATAAAAGAGAGAGAGAGAGACTAAAATGGGGGAAGGCTTTGTCTCATTTCTTTGTCTATCTGCACTAACAGAGGGGAGGAAAAGGAGTCACTTGAAATGTCGAAGATACGATCTAATCGGCCATACCAATATCCATTTAGCATATACTGTAACATTTTAAGCATCTCTTGGCCACGCTCTCAGAAGAGAAAGCTCATGTCATCCCTCGTATTTTCCCATTGTACACATCATTTCCTGGCGAATGCAAGATATATTCCCCAGCTAAAGGCTTCTTGACAGGTTTGTTATCTGTTCACCCCGTTGGCGAACCCCAGAGAGTCAGAGCATAGCTGTTAGAGAGAATGGGGAGGGAGAAGGGGAGGAAGAAAGAGGACTGAGAAGCAGGGCAAGTAAATGTCAAGCGAGCTGCCAAGGATGGATATTATAGCTGCTGGGGACCTGAGAGAGTATCTTGTGTCTATTTTACAATCAGTGCTTCATGTAAGATGGCAGTCTTTCCTGGACTGTGCTTAGTATCGATTTTCTCCCAGGCAATGCACAGACCATTTTAGGATTACTGGGGGGCAAAGCAAACAAACATACTCGCAAACAGGCGAAAAACCCAAACCCGCACATCTATTTTTTTCTATAAACAAATATCTCTTAAATGATGTTGATTAATAATGTTCTCTCTCTCTCCCTCCTTCCTTTTCTGTTTTCCCCCCAAGTTAGCAAATTGTTGTACAGAGATCAAATAGAACAGACATTTTTCGGTCAACAGTAGAGTCCTGGAAAGTAATGTGGTTTATTGTTTGATATATGGACTTCAAACTTGGTGCCTTTCTTCTCCTTTCGAGAAAAAAGAGGAAGATCTCATCTGAGGCAGCACCTGTTCTTGGGACTGAAGCACTGAGCATTAGCAAAAGGATGCAAAAATGCTGAACTTGGAAATACTTTTTTAAATGCGCACATAATATATTATCCTTATTATTTCCCTTCTGTTGTTTTCTGCAGTTGCTGTTCGGCACTTTTTCGCCAGTATGTAGATGGAGAAGAAAGCCGTATGGCTATCTAAACAACCAGCATCTGCTCTTCTGTTTGACTAGCTTAGACTGGGTATGCTTCCCTCTGGCAGACTTGGTCCCCTTTAACCATTGCTGAGCTAGGGAAGAAGCTGAGCATCTTGACTCAACGACTCACCCCTTTGGGTTAGGATTTTGGGGTCCAGGACACCTAATTTAAGTCCTCATGTATGTGTGTGTTCTGCAGCTGTCTAGGGGCTTGATCTGGCAAAGTGCTGACACTCTGACTCCAGTCCAGTATAGCACTTGAACATGTGCGTCATTTTAAATTCCATTGATTTTAGTGGGACTGCTCAAATTCCTAAAGTTAAGCACATGTTTACAGCCTAAGGGGCAAATCCATTCTTAGTTGGTCTGCGTGCAGAGGAACTCCATTGAACTCAATGGCATTCTTCTGCATTTTCACCAAAATAAATGGAAGAAGAATTGGGCCCTAAATAGGTAGAAACTATCAATATATACATTTTTTTCTGATGTTTAGTCATTAAAATCAGCCAATTTTGTTTAAAAGCAAAAGGTCAGGTGAATTGCTAATAAGGTTAGATTCTTCAGGTGCCAAACTGGAATTGGTTTTCAGGTTTGTTTGTATTTTAAAGGGCTCTAAGGAGCAATATTTCCCGTGCTCCACAAGCTCCCAGGTCACAACATATGTAAAATGATTGGGCTATATGAGGATGTGACAACAGGATTTTGAGATGCTACTCAAGAGTTGTAAACCCCTGGGAGGGAGCAAGACTGCATGTGCTCCATGATCTGTTTAATTTATCTCTGTGGAAGGGGGATGGAGCATTGGGGGCAAGTCAGGGGTAGGGAGGCAACAGGACCTGTGAATCCTCCAGATATTACTTCCTGTGCAGCTGGGAATCAGGAACCATGGGAGTGATTAACTGCTATTTCCCAGTCTGGATTTCCTGCCCCATGGTAAATCCTAGGATGCAGCTCAGTAGTTGGGGGGGGGGGGGGGGGGGTTGTTTGCTGTCCAGCCTCTTCCATAGGTGTTGAGAGGCTACATTGATTCGTGCTTGAGAAGTGCTTGGATATCTTTCAGTGGAAAATGACCTAGAACTGGAAAGCTCAATTTTTAAACACGGAGGCCATAAGCAAAAATGTGAAAGTGCTTCACACACAATAAAGGACTTAGCCAGCAATACTTTTTTTCCCAGAAATTAGAAGAAAGCGTGAGAAAACTGAGACACAGAGATTCAAAGCCTTCCCCAAGATCACACAGCAAGTCAATGACAAAGCTCAGGAACAGAACCCAGAGTCCCAGTCTTGTGCTGTAATTAGGGGTGCCAGGCATCCAGTTTTTGACTGGAACGCCCGGTCGAAAAGGGAGTCTGGCGGCTCCAGTCAGCACCGCATTGGGACTAAAGGTAGGCTCCCTGCCTGCCCTGGCTCTGTGCAGCTCCCTGGAAGTGACCGGCATGTCTGGCCCCTAGGCACAGGAGCAATCAGGAAAGCTCCGCATGCTGCCCCTGCCCTCAGTGCAGGCTCCACAGCTCCCATTGGCCAGGAAGTGCAGCCAGTGGGAGCTGCAGAGGAGGCACCTGTGGGCCTGGGCAGCGTGCACTGTACAGAGCCATTGAGTCGTGCTCAGGGGCGGCTCTAGACATTTCGCCACCCCAAGCACGGCGGCATGCCGTGGGGGGCACTCTGCTGGTCACCAGTCTCGGAGCTCCAGTGGACCTCCCGCAGGCGTGCGTTGGAGGGTCTGCTGGTCCCACAGCTCCACCGAAGCCGCGGGACCAGCGGACCCTCCGCAGGCATGCCTGTGGGAGGTCCACTGGAGCTGCAGGACCAGTGGACCCTCCGCAGGCATGCCACCGAAGGCACCCTGCCTGCTGCCTTCCCAGCAACCAGCAGAGTGCCCCCCATGGCATGCCTCCTCAAGCACGCGCTTGGTGTGCTGGGGCCTGGAGCCACCCCTGGTCGTGCTTCTCCCTAGGAGCCAGACATGCTGGCCACTTCCAGGAGCATTGTGGAGCCAGGGCAGGTAGGGAGCCTGCCTTAGTCCCTCTGCACCACCAACCGGTAGCCACCTGAGTAAGCGCCCCAAACCCCCTGCCCCAGGTTGCAACCTCCTCCATCACCCTAAGTTACTCCTAGACCCTCCACCTCAATCCCCTACACTATCTCTAAGCCCCCTCCCCCACACCAAACCCCTTGGCCCCAGCCTGGAGCCCCCTCCTGTACCTCAAATCCCTCATCCTCCAGTCCCACCACAGAGCCCCCTTCTGCACCCAAGCCCCTTAGCTCCAGCCCCACACCCCTAGTTGGAGCCCTATCCCCTCCTGCACCCCTGCCCCAGCCCAGTTAAAGTGAATGAGGATGGAGGAGAGCAAGCAATGGAAAGAGAGGGGCTGGAGTGAGTGGGGGCATGGCCTCAGAGAAGGGGTGAGGCAGGGGCAGGGCCACAGTGAGGGGAAGGGGCGGGGCAAGAGTGTTCAGTTTTGTGCAATTAGAAAGTTGACAACCCTACTTCTAACCACAAGATCAATCTTCCTGTGGAGAGAATCCCTTTGCTGTACCATCATAGGAGTTAGCAAGAAAGATGTTATCAAAACATTCATATTGTGCTATAATAGACTACTAAGCATCTCTCCCCTATTACAAGTGAGAACAATTTGTTCAAACTCTGATTATTCCTAACTGGCTGGTTCATTAAGCAAATACTGCGACACCAAAGCAGAGTCTGTGATTATAAACACCAGAACAATATGTTGCTGTACTTGTGACTCTGTACAAATGCAGAGAAAAGAATGTTTTTCCACCATTCGTTTGGTTGAGGGTTTCTTTCTTCTTTCCTCCTCCACCCATACCTCATCCCTTCCGAACTGCTCCTAATACTAAAGCATGTTGCTGATCATCTACTAATTAAATCATTTCACTCCATTTTATATAATTTTTAATTTAGCATTCATTTTCAACATAGCTTTTGGCTTCATTTACTGATAATAAACAGCATTGCACACAACACATGTTCCTCAAAACAGACATTCGCACACGTACGGATGCCAGTAATTTTGCCAGTATGTCATGCGTATAAATATTAAATATAACATCCCATCCTCATATTACCCATGATTGAATGTGCATGTTGCTGCTTTATAGTACAATATACCATAATAATGCAAAACATGACACGTCGTATACAAAATTTTTCCAACTTACTCATGTACTAACCTTGTCCCTTAACAAATTCTCTGGGTTTACCCCAGCTGCACTGGCACCTGGCAGCAGTCACCACCATGAATAATAGAATTTAACCCTGCTCTGCTGTTGGTCCATTAGCTGTTCTTTGCTGATAGTTTTTCAAAATTACACTAACCATTTACCATACAAATTGAGGACCCAAAATAAACTAAAATTTATACAATTGCAATATGAGCTCCTGTCCACTGGGAGTTGAACTAGAGTCGTCATTCTTATTCCAAACAGGTTTCAGTGTAGCAGCTGTGTTAGTCTGTATCCGCAAAAAAAAACAGGAGTACTTGTCCGAAGAAGTGAGCTGTAGCTCACGAAAGCTCATGCTGAAATAAATTTGTTAGTCTCTAAGGTGCCACAAGTACTCCTGTTTTTATTCCAAACAGGTCCTCCAATAGCCATCAGAGAATCCCCTGCTCCTTTCAAAGTCACAGCCTGCATCCTTGTTGACAAGGCCAAAAAAAAATGAGCCGATAAGTAAACTGATTTTCTTTCTTAGCATAATGGTCTGGTGCCAACTGCTTGTACCTATTCTTTAGAGTTTAGGCCAAGGGTTTTTGAAAGTGGGCTCAGATTTCACTTTGGGGTGCCCAGCTTGTGATGCCCTGGGCTTGGTTTTTAATGGATGCTGAGCACCTGTAGATTCTTCAAGTGGTGTCCTGGTGAGTGGTCCACCTTAGGTGTTGTCGTGCCCCTGCACTCATAGCTGGAGATTTAAGGTAGCAGTGCCCGGTTGGGTCGCACGTGGGCAGTCTCTGCCTCACGCCACTTCAAGCAGTTAACTAGCCCTGTGCGACCCACTTCCTTCTCTGCTGCCATTGGCTTGAGTTGGAGCACTCAGCAGTGCCTCACAGCTAGAAATAAGCCCTTTTCCCTTTAACAGTAGTTCTCAGTTCTTAGTTAGAATATTCTCGCTTTTTCCCTTTCTACTTTATCCCCATCCCTTCAAAAACATTTTTTTCCTCAAGACCTTAAGTTGCCATTATTCTCGATCGCAGTGGCATCTCTCTCTCCACATCACTGAGCGATACACTCCCTTAGGGGCATGCCTGGTTCCTCAGGCTTTAAACACTTCACTACCTGCTGGCTTTCAATACCTCTCTGACGGACACTCTCACTGTGTCCACTGCCTCAGTGAGGGACACATATCACAAAAGTGCTCACACTGCCACAGCTTGAAAGCCCACACTAGAAAATCCAGAGATTTACAGCTAAGGATTCTCCACATGGAGAAGTCTCTTCATCCAGCATCTGAGCCTGAGGTATGAACCTCTCCCAGACAGAAATCGCCAACTACCGCCTCAGATAAAGGCTCCTCTTTCAGAGGCATAGAGCCTGAACAACATAGAAAGAAGACAGCAAAGAAATGGGGCTCCATGTCTCCGACTCCAGAGTTGGCCAAGAAACGGCATTCAGATAGCAGCAAAATGCTCTTGGTACCAACAGACCAGGTCCCTTTGATACCAATGGTAACAAGAAACCCAGAGCTCCTAAACAGTTGAGCTCTGACATTGGCGTCAAAGGGAAAGTGAAACCCCATGCTGCATCACCGACAACAGCAAACCAACCATCAGTAACGAGCATCCCTGCTGCCACCTACTGCTGGCACTATGCATTTCAGCCACACACCTGTGCCCATAAGCTCACTCCAGCACACGGTACCAAGCTCCAACATCCCACTGGCACTGAGACCGGGCACGTCACAGCAGTTCTTCTGTCATATTGACTTATCTGTCTCATCAGTACTGGAGTCTCCTCTCTTCAGCACTGACAGTACCACCATGGGACCTCAACCTAGTTCTCCACATCCTCACTGGGCCCCCTTTTGAGCCCATGGCTACAAGAGTGTTACTATACCTCTCTATGAAGGTTGCATTTCTAGAGGCCATTGCATCTGCCAGGAGGGTAGGAGAACTAGCTGCTCGCATGACGGATCCACCCTTATGCTATCTTCTTTTAAAGATAAATCTCTCTCAGACCCCATCCCATGTTTCTGCCTTAGATAGCTTCATCCTTCCACCTTAATCAGCCTATATACTTACTTAGATTTTTTTCCAAAACCACATACAGACTGTTGACAATCCAGACTACACTCCTTGGATATCCACAGGGCTCTCGCCTTTTATATCAATGGAACAAAATCCTTTCGCAAGTCTCCAAAACTTTTTGTCCCTCACCGGAGGATCAAAAGGACACACCATTTCCAAACAACACCTATCCAAACAGATATCAGACTGTATCAAACTCTGTTACTTGCAATATGAATGACAGTTCCCTACAGGGATCTGCGTGCATTCTACTAGGAGTCTCTCAACCTCCATAGTTTTTCTCAACAAAATCCCTATTGCAGAAATCTGTAGGACTGCAGCCTGGATCTCGCCGCACACTTTTACACAACACTATACATTACAACAACATGCATCTTCCAATGCCTTGTTTGGTCACGTGGTACTTTCATCTGCTGTGACTTAAACTCTGAAGCCCCCTCCTTCTTCCAGATGGCACTGCTCTGAAGTCACCTAAAGTAGACCACCCACAGGGACACCACTCGAAGAAGAGAAGGCTACTCACCCTGTGCAGTAACAGAGATTCATCGAGATGTGTGTCCCTGTAGGTGCTCTGCTACCCTCCCTCCTCCCCTCTGCTTCAGAGTTCCATCCAACACAGACTCTGCCGTCGAGAAGGAAGTAAGGGTGAGGTGGGTCGCGCAAAGTTAACTGCCTGAAGTGGCATGAGATGGGGACAGTGCATGTGTGACCTAGTCAGGCACTACTACCTTAAATCTCCGGCTATGAGTGCAGGGGCACAACGACACCTAAAGTGGAGCACCCACAGGGACACGCATCTCAAAGAACCTCTGTTACTGCACAAGATGAGTAATTTTCTCTTTCTTTGATTTCATCTGGATGATCATCATCTCTGAAGATCAGGCTCCATGTCTGAAGGTGGACACCCAAAATCAGAGGCCACTTTTTCAAAACATTTGCTATCCTTCTTATTTCTCCAGGATCTATTTTATAGATGCCTAGAACAATCATGATGGGAAAACAAGGACAAATTTCTCCAAACAGCCTCAGTCTGCCCTGTCATAGTTTGTATAGCAGACGCTAACGTCTGGGACATGGCAGGATGAGTGCTTTTTGGTTACTAGTTTACTTTGGTGACTGCACTATTCTTTCAACCTTGAGCATCAGAACATGCCTACTAGCCTACTGATGTTCACCCTGTTATGTCTTGTTGCTTACCAGTGGAGTAAGAAGGAGGGTACAGGTAGGGACACTAAAGCAATCAAGGCATCAGCCAATAGGGTGTTGAAGACAGTGTGTTATTTTCTATATTATATTGCCCCAGAAAGCAGCTCAGGCTTCCAATGAGATCAGCCTCTTGTTTGACAAGACTGACCAAAAAGAACTGAAGAGCCACTATTGACACATCATTACAGTGGTTCACTAGAGGCTCCGGAGAAGGGGAAAGCTCCTCCTCAGTTATTTGAGTTTGTGAAAAATCACTGTTTCAGCTGGACCTGAGGCCACTGAGAAGCATTTTCTCAGGCTGCAGGGACAGCATGACTGCCCCATCTAGTGAATTACAGGAGAGAAGTAATGTCACTTACAAGATGCACTGCCGATGCTCGATGTTGTGTTAATTAATCACAAACCTCTTGCCTTTATTTCCTTTTAATTATAACATTATTTGACCATTCAGATTTGTACTGATTAAACCATCACTTAACTGACAAAGTGTACCGTATGGCTAATGTTTCCTGTCAGTTTAAATTACACATGTGGCACCTAGTTTTCTGCTACCATGGATTAAAGGGAAAGTGGCCTTCACACCAATCAACATCTGCATGATAAGCAGCGTAGCATTGTGACTTCACAGTTGGTCTACCCCAGGCTGTAAATAATGATGATAGTAATAAAAAATTATATGAAAAAAATAATATTGCACGTCACAGCAAACTAGACCTGTGTGGTATCACTGGTGATTATTGAAAGAGCATCTGCTTTGCTCTAGGAAAAGTATTGAAATTCAGGAGGGAAAAAAAAAGATTTAGAGGACTGTCTGGTACCACATTTTCTTGTCATTTTGTTCATCCTATTATATTATTTTTAACAGACTGAAACAGTAGCTCGTCTCTGTCTCTTGCTCTTTTTTAACAGATTTGTTTTCCGCTCAATTAAACTTGTGATCACGAGAACACAAAGTAATATTTTTCTCCTTCTGGAGAGACTCATACAGTGTGATGGGCAAATTGTCAGAAATAATTATACCAAATGGTGGAATGAAATTCGATGGAAAACATCTCTCCCTGCTACTGATAAATTTTTATTTAAGACACAATGAACATCAAGTGCATTTGTGACAAGGGGAAATTGACAAGTGGCTCTCCACCATGGTTTTATTTTTAATTGCTGGTAAACTAATTAGACAGCACAACATGTTGCATAAGTCTCCCCCTTCCTCACAAAACCCAAGGAGGCAGCATGAATTCTTCAATAAAAGAAAATAACATGGCATGGATTAGACATGCAGTAATGAGATGGATCCTTTAAATACCACCTGTCTTTCTGTAAGGGAGTGTCTTTTTCAGGGATTGTGTTATTCAGTTATATTTACCCTTCAGGTCAAGAAATTCCTTGCAGGACCAGTGGAATACTAAGACTCTCTGCCTGATTCCAGAATAATAAATGTTTGTGGTAGTAGGTGTGTAGACATTCTTTGAGTATAACAGACCTTTTTTTTAACTGAAGAAATGTGGTCTAAGATAGTTCTGTTTGTAGTCTGTATGAATAGACCATGAGTAAAATTTTCAGAAGTGCATTAGTGATTTAGGAGCTTAAATTATATTTTTGAAAGGGACTTAGACACTTATCCTAAATCTCATTGAAAATCAATGGGTCTCGGGTTCCTAGGTGCTTAAATAGGACTTAGGCTTCCTGGATCACTTATGTGCTTTTGAAAATTTTCTGGGATTTTCAAAGTCACCAAAGTGAGTTAGTCAATAGGAGTCAATAGTACCTTGAAAGCTCCAGCCCAAAGTACCAGCTGACTTGCAAAGTTTTCTTCTTTCCAGCTTTCATTCTGTAATTTTCCCCTCAAGAATCTAGGACAAATTCTGACATCATTACACTGAAGTAAATCTATTGAAGCCAGTGGAGTTAATCTGGATTTACAAGGGTTCCATAAACAGCTGAATTTGTCCTACCTGCCCTAAAAATAATATACTAGATGCTCAGTATTTATAAACTGTTGTAGTTCTGTTGACTTCAATGGAGGTATGTTGATCTAAACCATCTGAGAACATGGCCCAGTACTTAAAAAAACCATGGCACCCTCTACTCGCAGCCTCTAGGATCAATACATCAGTTATTTAACTTCAATAACCATTCTGGTAACACTAACTTCTTTTAAATGAAGGGCAGGGGAGGCTTACAGCATAGTTTTCAATAGACATCATTTGTGCCCCAAAGAGAGATTAAGAAAGTAGATTAAAAGCATTACATTGATGAACAAGATAGATGGTAGTGCTCAATAACTGTCTGTAACATTTTAAATTCACATGTCTATGTGAACAGAGTAATAGCTTTTAAACTATGTATTGATGTCTTATGTCTGGCATAAATATTATATATTTTTTCTTGCAGTGCAAATATTTTGTTTGTAGTGATGCTGGTGGGAGTACATGCATGTGTTAGGGTAGTACGTTCTATTGTGTCTTTGAGCCAGCTAATAGTTTGGAATGAACCATAAGTCTATTAATTCTGAAGTAAAACTTCTGAAGAAATGCTCAGATAGTTCACAGCTTCGAAAAAGCATTCTAAATACTTTTTTTCACAGTAGGGCATAATGGCTCCAAAAATTACTTTAAAAATTGTCAGAATACCTATTTATCTCAGTCTTTTTGATCAGTCTGGTTTCTAGTGGTCAAGAGCTCTTTCTTGGATCTACTCCGAGACTTTCCCAATTATTTCTATGGGGTTATCTTCTTTTTATATATATTTACATTAAATGTGTAAGTATGCATGTAGGAAATTTATGTAGCAGACATCTAAGCATCAAGGGTCTGAATGACTTTAAATCACAAAAACAAGGAACTGTCTAGTGGAAAAATTAGAAATGGTGGTTTATATGATGTATTTTCTGTTCTTGTCATCTTTAATTCTTTATCAGTGTGAATATTTACATGGAAAGCAGGATCTTTGTCTTTTATCCTTTTATCTGCTCCTTCATTGCTTATTATCTAATTTATCATGCTTGTATGGCCCCCATAACTGTAATAGGTGAGCGCCTCGCAATCTCACAACACCCCTCTGAGGTGGGAAAATGCTATTATCCCCATTTAATAGATGGAAAACTAAATCCGACAGAGTGTCAATGATTTGCCCATGGTCACACAGGAAGTCTGCAGCAGAGACAGGAACTGAACCTTTACTACTGGACCACCTGTGCTCTTACTGGCAATTCTTCCCTGTTCGAGAGCTGTGCTGAGCTGAGCTCCGTGATCTGTTTTAAGGATCTTAAGGCCTTACCCAGAACTTATAAAGTAAATTGCAAAACTCTTTGTCTTGACTGATGTAGGATCATTTCCATGCAAACATAAGAATTAGGGTGTCTAAGAAGATTATAATAGGGTATGTGGAATAAGTGAACTTGTGAAAAGGTGTCTTTCAGGAAAAAGAAAATAGAAGTGGTAGCAGAGAAATATAGAAACCATATTAAAATGAACTATTAATTCAAACTGGAATGTATTTTATGTTTTCAGTGGCAAAGGGACTTTTCCATAAAGGTACTATTGCCAGAACTTTAAATATTGCAATGCTAGCAGACAAATGTGAAGCATATGACATTTATTTATATTTAAACCATTATAATCACAGCTTCCCAAATGACTTCAAATTGGTCACAATTCCCTCTGCTTACCAACTATACTGTAGATTAAGGTAGTTGTTGTGACATATTGGTGGCATATTGAAATCATGAGGAAACAATAATAACCAATTCCCATGCAGTAAAGATAAGACAATAAAACATTTATTGCTAGAAACTACACAGACAAAAATGTGCTGAGATAACTTTAAGGATTTGTCTTAAAATTAAACGTAGAGAGTGTCTGAGTCAAAGCTAAAGATGTTTGCTTGACTGCCCCCATGGTATCTAGCACACATGGATAAGATCACTCAGAA
The DNA here is from genome assembly GCF_003597395.2 of Chelonoidis abingdonii. Classification (NCBI taxonomy): domain Eukaryota; kingdom Metazoa; phylum Chordata; order Testudines; family Testudinidae; genus Chelonoidis; species Chelonoidis abingdonii. The sequence goes on from NC_133788.1 coordinate 10,434,924, forward strand.
TTTGGAAATCCAGGTGGGATCAGTAATAGAAGGGTGAATTAAGAGCAGACATTTTATTTATGCTCTGGGCCAGATTCTCAGCTGGCGTTAGTCAGCTACGTTGACTTTAAGGGAGCTATGTCAATTTATAACAGGTGAGAATCTGGCCAAAGAAGAGTTCTAGTTTTTACTTTGGGGCAGACCCTTAAAACCACTTCTGTAAACAGTTGTTGGGTTTGATCTTATGTTTTGGCTTTTTGATCTTTTGCTGTGTGGGGTTTCTAGCAATAATGTGTTGTTATCTCATCCTTATTGTCTGTAGACTTCTATTATCATTGTTTCCTCATGATGTTAATTTGTCACTTGTGCTGAACTGCTGCCTTTATCTGCAGCATGTAGAGGATAATTGTGGACCATTTAAAACCAGTTTGGGGAGGTGCCCTTGTAATGAATTGAATGTAAACTCCACATTCTCAGTATTTTACCCATGTCTGCTAGTGTTTTGCTGTATTTAAGGCTCTGGCCTTATTTTCATTACTTATAAAACCTAGTTTTGAGGAATTTATAACTTGGCCGTAAAAAAACACTCTGCAATGAAACTTGGCTTAGAAAGCCGCAGTCTGGATTATTTTATTTTTTATAAAATACTTTTTAAAAGGGGCCTTTTTTCCCCTTTAAGTGAAGGAGGTTAAAAAGAGTTTCGGTTGCTTGGTAGCATGTCTATCTACAGCTGTATTTTTTATGTAGGAATTTTGGATAGTAGTAGTTTTTCACACCAAAAAAAAAAAAAAGGCTTAACAAGTGGATGCTGGGTTTGACCAGTATCTATTTTTCCAGTGTATTATGGATCCATAAGGCAAAAGTTATTGGTATTGTCAGTGCTATGTATTATAGTTACTTAAGTTAAAATTGAGATCTTGGGAGAGAACTGAAATTCAAGGAATGGGATTTGCATAATTACTTTCTCGGAGTAGCTGGAAATGTATTGGGCCTACTGTGCATACACAGTCACGTACTCAGAACTTAGCCTTAGTTCCTTATTCAGCCATCATGGGAAGAAGGTTGAGGAAACTTAGTAAATATTCCACAAGCTATCTCACTAAACATCACTTTAACTCTGATTCTTGGTGTAGGTCAAGGGAAGTCACAAATTTTTTTTTTTAAAGAAGTGTCAGTTACCACCTGGTTTCCTGAATCATACCCCCATCTCAGGCCTCAGGCTGTCACTTCTGTCTTGGTGGTATCACATAATTCTCCCACTCCTGAGACTGGGCTGTGGGCTACAGTTCCTTGTATATCAGTCCTGATTACCACAGCAGGTCTAACTGGGGGTATGGCTACACTTGCAACTTCAAAGCGCATCCTCTACGGGTGTAGCTTGCAGCGCTGGGAGTCGTGCTCCCAGCGCTGCAGCACTGTTTGCACTGAGGCTTTACAGCGCTCAGGGGTGTGTTTTTTTCACACCCCTGAGCGCGAAAGTTGCAGCGCTGTAAAGTGCCAGTGTAGCCATGGCCTTATAAGTTTCAGTACCTGCAGTTCTCATCCCTTTAGGAGCTAGGACTAATGTGCACTAGTGTGATGAAACAGCCTTTTTAAAGCCAAGTATTACTTATTCACAACAAAGCATTTCAGATTAAAAGATTTTAAATCAGTAAACAGACTGTATGCATGTCTAGTTTACAAGGTGTCTGTCCATCTTCCACGGGGGTTCTGATAAGTATAAGCTTTCTATCAGACTTAAAGGGTCAGCATGGCGGCCTGTTCCCTTAACTCACAAACTAGTTCCCCTCCTCACCTCATCCTTTTAACAGTTTAGTGTCTCTTTGAACTCTATGCTGCCAGCCTTGGCAAAACAGCTGTGTAACTTTGGGTTTAAGCATGGAAGTAGGTCTTTGTCCTGTAATTTCACCCCCCCACACACAAGTGTTTTTGGGAAGTAGTTTATCTTGAGCTATTGTGTTGCTTTTCTTGCATTTTCCTACAGCCCTCTATTAAATTAGATCAATACATTCATCATTCATATAAGAAATACCACAAGCAGCTCTCACTTTTCATGTTTTTTTCTTAGAGGAGTCCTTAAAGTCAAACTTTTTTGTTGTTTGTATAATTATAAAATTACAAATTGAATGAGTCTACAATGTGATGCAGTTGCGAAAAGGTTAATATTCTGGGATGTAATTAAAAGTAATGTCTTATGGCAGACACGGGAGATGATTGTTCCACTCTGCTTAGCACTGGTGATGCCTCAGCTGGAGCATTATGTCCAGTTTTGGGTCCCGCTCTTTAAGAAAGATGTGAACAAACTGGAGACAATTCAGAGGAGAGCAACAAAAGTAAGTTTAGAAAATCTGACCTATAAAGAAGGCTTAAAAAACCCCAAAGAGTCTGTGTTGTCTTGAGAAAAGAAGACTGAAGAGGTACCTGTGAATAGTCTTCAAATATGGTAAGTGCTGTTATAAAAAGGAGGGTAATCAATTGTTCTCCAGCTCCACTGAAAGTAGGACAAGAAGTAATCGGCTTAATCTGCAGGATGGGAGATTTAGGTTAGGTATTAGGAGAAAAACTTTCTTAATAGAAGGATTGTTAAATAGTAAAATAGGTTACCAAGGGATCTTGTGGAATCCCTGTCATTGGAGGATTTTAAAAACAGATTAGATCAACAGCTCTCAGGGTTGTTCTAGGTCAGGGATCCCCAATGCGGTGTCCACAGGCGCTGTGACGTCTAAGTGCATCTGCGGATAAGCATTCGCCGAAATGCTGCCGAAATTAGATGCCTCTGGATGACACTGCTTGCTGCTAACAAACAGCGTCATCCAGAGGCATCGTCACCAAAATGCTGACGAATTTCGATGGCATTTTGGCGGATGGCTCGTCGTCTGGCACCCACCAGACGAAAAAGGTTGGGGACCACTGGTCTAGGTGTACTGGGTCTTGCCCCAACACAGGGGGATGAACTAGATGACCTCTTGAGGTCACTTTCAGCCCTACCTTTGTGATTCTGTGGTTATGAACAATATATTGTGGTAGGTGAAGAGAAAAACAGCTTAAAAATTGCTCTTGTACTTTTGGTAAGCTATTCATAGATATAGGAATATTCATCTTTTTAATTAAATCAAGCCTGCTAATCAAATGCAGGCATCCAATCTATTAATTTTAACATGTAAATGTGTATCCACCCATCCATGACATAACAGAACATTTATGTCATCAATTACACTCTAGCAATAGGAAATATGCTAAATATTGTTCAGTATCTGATTGGGGCATGTAAGGATTTGTTTTCAGTTTCGCACTGTCTTGTTTTCTTCCACCTTTTATTTAAGCCTTCCATCAGTTAGTTGGGCCATATTGCCCAGCCAGTGAACATTCTGCATGCTTATACTGGATTTCACAGATGTCAGGCTCAATAAAATGTGATTATTGACTTCAGGGAGTCATAATACAAGAGCAACTGAAAGATGGCAAATTCACAACTGATATAAGGGAATACTTTTCTTACAACACACAATTAGCTTCACTATCACAAGATCTCACTGAAGACAAGAGCATATCAAATGATTCAAAAATAGGATTCAGTGGTTATTTAGGTAACAAGAATATCCTAGTTCCTAGTTCCTAATTCTTGATGTAAACCTGTAACTGTTGGGTGTTAGGAGGAAACTTTCCCTGGGACAAGTTTATCCCATAACTGCCTACTGTTAGGTTTCTTTCATGTTCTTCTGAAGCACTGGCTACTGGTACTGACCTCTGTTGGAGAGAGGATACTGGACTAGCTGGACCACTGCCGTGATCCATTAAGGTAATTCCTGTGTATCTGTGCAATGTAAAGTCTGGAGCACATAATTTCATCCATGCAGGATGATATTTGTAGGGCACCTGACATGTTAAACTGGCAGGTGAAGAGCTTAAGTGTCATCACTGATGGAATATCTATAAGTGTTTCAACAAAGTGGTTTTTTTAATCTGCTGATAAGGATGCTATGACATCTGGGCACAGGGGCATGAAAGGGGCAAAAATAGAAAGAAAAATACGTAAACATTCTAGTGTAATTGAAGTGTGGCCTTCAAATCTTAGGGCTCTGAACCAGCCAAGTTTGGGGTGGAATTGCCATCTGATAAATTTGCCGGCTCTAACCTAATCTTCAGTTTTCATCAGATGTTCGTTTTCCCATTAGCAGAAGTATGTTTTTCTGTTCTGTCCATAAACAGTGGATTCAGTTTTGGTTAGTATCTGTTAGGATGAGGTGTGGTGGTGCTGATGAAGTTTTATGGAGCCATCTTTAATGACTCCTAAGTTTTTTCTTCTGTTGAGAAAGGTTCTATACAATTTCAGGGCTGAATTCAGATTGGAGAGCAGGGACACCAAGGGCACATTAAGCTTGAACTAACAAATCATGCATGAAATGCCATTTGAGAAATGTATCAGTAATGAAACTGACAACTCTATTCAATGTCTGTTGCCTGGGCTTATCTGTTAATTACACAGTAACACTCCTTCAGCAGGTCACTCTGTGGGTAAATGTATGAACTTGATAGTGAAAAAACCTGCTATAATGATATTTTTGTATATTATTTAACAAGTTCTGTGATCCTCCTGTTTTGAAAACTGATTTTGAGGCAAAGCTTGTCCTCCATCAAGCTTATGTAGTGAATTTTAGTGTAATGCATTGGAAATTACTATTGTTGTTGTTGATTTAATGTTTATATTTCAGTAATGCCCAAAGACCTCAGCCAGACTGGGCCCCATTATGCTAGATAATCAATGGCAGATTCTGCCTAGAAGAATTTATAATCTAAATAAGTATCTGTTACAATGCTATAGCTCCAGTGTTTGTATATAAAACTTTACTTGGTGGGGGGGGGTTTATGTTTTTTTTGGCATCCATTAGTCTGCGAGAGACGGTGGGAATTGCAGCCTATGATGTAGGTGGTTTGTAATGTCTCGTGTGACTGAATAGTCCAATTTGAGATTTTCATGATCTTTGGCAGTTGTTGCAAATGTCTGTATCTTCTTTGGGGAGCTGCTTGCTTCCTATTGGCTCTTTTCTCTTCAAGTTGTAGGAGCCAGCTCCTGTCATGGACTTTGATGCCCTGATGGAGATGATGGTGCCACTTGTTACAGTCACTCGCCAAGACTTCCCATTGGTCAGGATCAATTCCGAATTCCTTCATATCTCGCTTGCATATGTCTTTATAGTGAAGCTTGGGACGTCCTGTTGTTCTTGTCCCCTTTGATAGCTCCTGGTACAGCATGTCCTTGAGTACGCGTCCATTTTCCAACCTACTCAAATGGCCCAGCCAGCGCAGTCATCTTCGCTTGAGCAGAGCTGTCGCACTTGGTAAATTTGCCCTTTGAAGAACTTCTGCATTGGTGACTTTATCCTGCCATTTGGCGTTGTGCGTGTGGTGTAAACAACGTAGGTGGAAACTGTTCAACCTTTTCTCCTGATGAGCATAAGTTGTCCATGTTTCCCCACTATACATGAGTGCTGAGGACGCAGGCTTGATATACTAGCATTTTGGTCTTGATGGTCAGCTTTGAGTTGTTCCATGCTCTTTTCATTAGTCTGCTAAAGGTAGTGGCAGCCTTTCCAATGTGAACATTTAGTTCTTCATCTAGTGAGAGCTTGGTGGTCACTGTAGAACCTTAAATAGCTGAACTTTTGGACTACTTCTAGCTGGTTTGCATTTAAGGTAATTGAAGGATCTTGAGGAACCCCCTGTCCTTATACAACTATTTTCTTGATGCTGATGGTGAGAGCAAATGCCTGACAGGCACTTGAAAGGCTTTACAGACTTGTATTAAGTCTTTCAACATCTCTGTGAGGTAGTTGAGTGAGAGTACAACTCAATAGATCCCGAGGCTTAGCCCTGGCCTAACTGCTCCCATTATAATCACAGGTACAACGTCCATTAACTTCAGTGGCAGAACAGTTAGGCCAATGATGAGTGTTTCTGAAAATCCCAGAGCTTGCTCAGGGTCATACAGGAAGTCTGTGGCAGACCCGAGAAGTGAAACATCCTGACTCCCAGGGCTATGCTTTGAGCACAAGGTCATCCTCTTCCCAGGAGGCAACAGACTAATATTTTCTGAGTGGGCGATCTTGAAACTAGTGGCTATGCATCTCTTAAGCAGCTTAATTGCACATGAATTTATTTCCTGAGTTGGCGGGCCTCTGGCCTATGAGAACACATTGTTTAACATGGTTCACTCCTATAGTATTCATTCAGTTGTTAATGTGCAGCAGTGAAAGGTAATGTTTGTCTATGTATATCATACTAACAATCTTTAGCAGCTACCTTGTCGCTACCTATTTTTTGTTTTGTTCCTTTTTTGCCTATTAGTTACTTATACACATCTGTCGCATCTTAGGCGGGGGTTCCATTCTGCGGTTATTGCGTAAAGCAAAAACTGTGTATAGTCAAAACCCCAAGCCCTTTAAATCCCGCCCGCAGTTCCGGCAGCGGGGCCGAGGGGAGAGGGCATTTAAAGGGCCAGTGGAGCCCTTTAAATGCCCCTCTGGTCCTACCACCGGAGCTGCGGGCGAGATTTAAAGGGCTCCCCCCCCGCCCAGCCGCTGGAGCTGCAGGCGGGATTTAAAGGGCTCCACCAGACTTCCTGCTGCGATGGGGAGTCAGGTGGAGCCCTTTAAATGCCCCCCGGTCCCGCCGCCTGAGCTGCGGGCGGGATTTAAAGGGCTTCCACCCTCCCAGCCAGCTACAAAGCTGCAGGGGGGATTTAAAGGGCTCCACCAGGCTTCCCGCCATGGTGGGGAGCCCAGAGGAGCCCTTTAAATCCTGCTTGCAGCTTTGGTATCCAGGCTGGGGCTGGCTTTTAAAGGGCCCGAAGCTCCACGGTGACTAAAACCTCGGGCCCTTTAGTTCACTGCAGGGGCTACCAGCCACCTCTGCAGCTGGGAGCCCCCTGGGTGATTTAAAGACCCTGGGACTCCCAGCCACAGCTGGTGCCCCATGGCCTTTAAATCTTGAGGCCACACCTCTTCTATTTGAGGCCACGCCCCCTCCCAGACTCCAGGCCTTTCAGCGTAAAGCTGAAATCGCGCATGTTAAATACATGTAAGTTGCGAGAGAGCTGTAGTACAATAGCTATATTGGAAAGTCTCCTTTAAACCTGGTGGCCACTAGAGAACAGGAGTAGGCACAAGCTTTGAAAAACAAGGTCCAAACCATGCAGCTTACTGTGTGGGGTTGAAGGCAGGTATTATTTTTGAGAATTCTTGGATGACTCATCAACACAGGTGATGTGTGTGGACATTCACATACATCTATTTCCAGCAGCAGTCTTTTAATTGCAGGTGTATTTAAACTCAGGAAAAAAGGTTTCACAGCATAAAACAGATTTGTAGAAAGACAAGATAATTTTTACCCATACCTATACCCTTTACATTTTTTTAATACTAATACTTTCCATTTCTTTAATCCAAGAATCTCAGAGTACTTAGAAATATTAATCGACTAACTTCTCTGTACCTCTTTGAGGTAAGTCTCTACTGCTGGCCCCCAGGTAGCACCAGAATTCTCTTTCAAGAAAAGATCTGTAGACTCTAATAGGATTAAACCTATACATTGCTATAGAAATTACTGTTTACGCACTATCACATTTAATACACGATGAGATCCTTTTTACTGTTTTTAACCGTTCAATAGAATTGCCTAGGATGGATTATATAAAAGGTTATTTTATTTTCTGTTAAAATCTGAGATAGATTTCTGTAATATTGAGACTGTAATTTGTCTCTTGACCTCACATCCCACATTCCAAACTCTATAGCATGTTCTCTTAAGGTGTGTCTACACTGCAGTTAGGAGGTATGATTGCATCACGTGTAGATGTACCCAAACTGGTTTTGATTGAATTAACTTGCTAAAAAAACAACAATGCAGTGTAGTCCTGGAGGCATGGGTTAATTGAGCTGCCCAGGTGTCTGGGTATGTAGTGGGGTGTCTAGTCAGTGCCACTGTCCATGCCCTGGCAACTACACTGCTGATTTTAGCAAGCTAGCTGTGTCTAAATTAGCTTGAGTATGTCTACAAATGGTGTTGTTGCAGTATAGTATAGAGACCAGGGTGTAGTAGTCCATGTTCAAGAAGGGAAATAAAAGTACAGATACTATACATCTGCTTACATGCAAATTTCCTGGAACGGTATTTTTGTGACAAACAAATGCTCTGAGCCTTGTTTTCAGAAAGCATTAAGTAACTGGATGGGAGCATATTAAGCAGGAACTGCAGAGGTACAAGCTGTTGACTCCAAAATCAGAAGTCACTTGAAAGCCTCCTGGTTTGAGGATAAATTGCAAACTCTGAACCCACCTTTCTGGTGATCCTGAGCCCAATTTCAGGTGAATCTAGACTAATTTAAGACTTTGTCAAATCCATCTGAAATAAACGACTCTGCATGGCTAGTTTGAGAAACCTAGTGAAAATTGATAATTTCATCTTTGTTTTACTCTGAATTGCTATCAGAGTTCAGGGCGACTGCTCCTGTATTTTCCCCACTCCATGGTCCCTGGACGGCACCCAGCCTGTGCTCTTGGCTCCTCAGCTGTTACCTTTCTTGGATGGAGAAGCATGTCTCTTTCCCTCTTGACCAAGGTTTTTCCAGGTTATACAGTTCCCTGGCTACATTGTTATTCCCAACAAGCCAGACTGCCGAAACAGGTCCACATCTGTGCTTTGCTTTCTTTTTGAAGGTTTATGCACAGCCTAATTGCCAGCAGTTATACGTTACCATACAGCTCTTTATAAGCAAGCACGTTTATTCTTAAGGGGGAAGGAAGCAGTAGAGAGAAAACATATAAAAAAGAATTAAAGTTCCTGTATACATAATCAGACACCACCCATCAGTCTCATGGGGCCTCAGCTGGGCCAGGTCATCTTTTTTGTGCTGTTTGCAAGTCTAAACAACATTTTGTCAGCCAAGAGGAAGGAAGGAAGCTAGGAAAATCTGCCCTATACCCATCAGCAGTCACCTGCAATAATACTGTACCTTTGGAGACAACACTTTTTGGAGATGTTTGCTTTTTGCCAATTTACATGCAATCTTATAATTCACATGCTAAACTGAATCTGGATGACTGAGAAACACTCACACAAACCCCATCCCCATTCACAGATCAGGGACAGTTATGTTAGCAGATATTTTTAAAAGACAAATATAGTGCCATCATTTAGAAAGACAGTTTCCCCCTTTAAAAAAAATACTTCTGGTACTTCTTTGGCAGGCGATAATTGTTCCTGGTTGACATGCCTTACAATTCAAACATTCAGAAATTCTTGAAACTGACACTACTAACTGTTCTGCTGAAAAAAGGACACTTGTCTTCTGCTCACATGATACAGTGACTGTGTCTAAAGTATAATATTAAATTGCATTTTCTTAATCTTTACCACTGTATTGCTAAGCTTTCTAGTACCTTCAAAATACCAAATCTCAGGCTTATCCTAATTAAAGAATCTCAATTTAATCCATATTGCATGACAATTCAATTTGTTAATTGCTTTTTCTCCCCCCTCTTTGTGAAATTCCCGTCAAATGTATTAATTCAACATGATGAATCCTGTATTCAACCCACTGGAGTGAATAATTAAAATTAGCTGATAAAACTTTCAGCAGAATTACTTTGTGAAATTGCTGAACAGATGTGTCATTTTAATGAAAATCCACAGACAAGCGCCGTCCCCCCTCGGCAGGATAAAAATATTATCCCCACGGCACATACTTAATTTGGTGGTAAATACACTCCGAGCGATTGCTGGAAGGGAAGAAAAAGCAACTTGTCACACTTAGTAACTTGATTTTTCCCCAGCATGCAGTAACAGCTATCTACAGTAATTCATAGTGCTCTATTGTTGCTGCAAGTCCCAAAGAGAACTTATTAAAATGCAATAATCTCCTATTTAAACAGAAACAATAACCATTAAATTTCCTGTGGATCCAAAATTGAGCACAAGCCCCATCTGGTAAGAGTGATTAGAGGCCTGATGAGGGAATTTAATTTGCAACATTCAAAGACTAAATCTGAGCAGATCTTGTCACCTGGGACTGGAGTGCTGCTTGCTGTCTTCTTAAAAATCTCGACCTAAACTGAAAATGGAATGTAGAAGTGAAAATGTTACCCAGGGGCCAAGCTTGACAGGATTGTATTTCATTGTGTGTCTCCAGCAGACTTAGTGAGCTGCTGGAATTCAGGCTTTGGCTTTGTTGGGATACCTCCTCTATGGGGCATGTACACTGCTGTCACTTCCTGTGATGCTGAATGAATCATTAATGGAGTCTCTATCCTGCACTTAGACTTCCTACTACCTAATTTGCATTGCTTGCCCAGATCACACCAGCATTCTAACCCAATAAAAGGAGCTGAGATAATTTTAGCATGCTCCACAACAAGCAGCAGTTCTCATGCTCCTCATAGATTTGTTGCATTTTTTGTCTTCTCCTGGCAAAATGACACTGGAATTAGACCCTTATTATTAAACCCACTTAATGGCATGCAACAGATCGCCTGTCATTTGGAGCTCAGTTTCCATCAAGGCCCCCTGAGATGCAGAATGTGTAGGTGTAGATTACGGATATTCAGGATCAAAACCTGATGTGCTGACTAACTTTTTTATTCGTTGTTTTTAATCTTTCGATTTCGGTCAACTAGTTTTGTGCCACAGCTGTCAGTTTATGAATTATCATAGGCTAATTAGGAACCCGTTTCTAATGACAAAGCTCTGGTTCATTAAAATATATGTTGCTAGGGGGATAGCCAGTGTGTGTGTACATCCTGCATCAGTATTAGTGCACAGGGTGAAAATCAGTCTTTTCCATTTCTCTATATCATTTACTGCAGCTTCCATTTGCTCTATGGTGTTCAGATTGATTATTCTGTCCTCCCTGCTAAAAGTTCTTATGGTTTCTCTTGGGCACCCTCATTTCCTCACACCAGTCACTTTCCACTTGAAAGCTTCATCTGGGAGTCTGTGTGTTAGCATCTGGAGTACATGCCCCAAATATGTCGTGAACTTCCTTCTGCTTCTGGTAGAATCGAGCTGTAGGTTTGTGATTTCTCAGATCTTAGTTGGTGATGACATCTTTCCAGCCAATGCCCAGAATCTTTCATAGGCACTTATTTTCAAAGTCTTCTAGTTTTCTGTCTAGCATTTTAGTAGATTTCCTGCTTAGGGTTGCCAGGTGTCTGGTTTTTGACCAAAATGCTCAGTCAAAAAGGATCCTGGGTGGCTCTGGTCGGCACTGCCAACCAGGCCTTCAAAAGTCTGGGCAGCGGTGCAGCGGGGGCCCGGGGCTAAGGCAGGATCCCTGCCTGCCCTGGCTCCAGGAGGGTCTCAGAAGCAGCCACCAAGTCCCTGTGGCCCCTAGACGCATGGGTAGCCAGGGAGGTTCCACTCACTGCCCCCAGCATCGGCTCTGCAGGTCCAATTGGCCAGGAACCACGACCAATGGAAACTGCAGAGGTGGCGCCGCCAGGCACGAGGGCAGTGCGTGGAGTCTCTCTAGCCACCCATGTGCCTAGGGGCCTCAGAGACGTGGAGGCCGCTTCCTGGGAGCCACTGTAAGCACTGCCGAGACCCTGCACCCCAATCCCCTGCCGCAGCCCAGAGTTCCTTCCCGCATCCAAACTCCCTTCCAGAGCCTGCACCTCCCAGACACCCAAAGCCCCTGCTCCAGCCCTGAGCTCCATCCTGCACCCCAAACCCCATGTCCCAGCCCCACCCCAAAGCCTCCACCCCACCCCTGAGCCCCAGCCTGGTGAAGGTGAGTGAGAGTGGGGAAGAGTGAGTGATGGGGGTGGAGCCTTGGAGAAAGGAAAGGGTGGGGCCTCGGGAAAGGGGCGAGGCATGGGGTGGGGCAAGGGTGTTTTGTGTGATTAAAAAATTGGCAATTATACTCCTGCTCTCATGGCTGCATGTTAGCACCAAGATTGTTTGAATTAACAAATGTCAGTTTTGTTCTGATGCTGCATATTTTTGATTTTTCATACATGGTTGAGTTTAGTAAATGCTGTGGATGCCTTTCTTAGCCTTGATGTCACTTCCTTCTTGAGGTCTCTGTTGGCTAATATGATGCTGCCCAGGTGGATGAACTCTTCTACTTTCTCGATAGGTTTGCCTTCTTCTATGATGTTACTGTCCAGATTTCAAGGATGTTTGATTTAGCATCCTTTTCATTTGGAGTCCCATTTGGCCTGCTATTTTTGCCAAGTTATCTGTCTTTGTAACTGTGTGTGTAGTCAATAAGGTAATGTAAATAGAAGTACAGTGCTGGCTCAGAGGAAAGAGTTCCTTCCTCATCCACTCCAGTTACTCCCATAAGCATTCTAGATTCAGTAAATTCTTAGTTGCCTTTTTTTAAAAAAAATGTATAGTTATATTTGAAAGGTGCAATATTGACAATGCTGGGGAAAAAAGTCTTTTGTTCAACCCAACAGAACAGGCAATGTGGAGAGTTAGGCAGCCTTCTCCATACCGTTTTACCGATATTGACCTTGCAAAGTGCCACCTCATGGCTGTTAGAGGGTCTTTTTCAATCTCTGTGCCCACTCAGTCACCAAGGGTGCCCATGTTTGGACTGTCTAGTGGAGTTCTGATGATGTGCACACTTGTCCATTAGAAATTGATCTGAAACGATAATTAATTTGATATAGTCTACAGAGTAACTGCCAAAGGGTAATGACTATTGACCTTGTGACCTAGAGGTCAAAGGTACTATCTCTAATTATCAGTCCCCTGCGCCATCCAATCCACAATTCATTAGCGGTCTTAATTGTTGTAAGATCCTTATTTTATGACTTGCGATCCTCTAAAATGGAAACCATGTATTTTTTTTATGACTTTTGCCTCTCCAGACCTAAATGCTACAGAATAAAAAGTATCATTAGAATAGGGTTTATTAAACTTCTTGGCACTGCAAGCCCCCTTCTGACAATAAAGTTACTGCATGATCCTGGGGGGCGGGGGGCGGAGCCTGAGCCCTGCTGCCCTGGGTAGGGGGAAAAGGGCCACAGGCCAAGCCCTGCCGCCCCAAGTAAACGGAGAGGAGGCTGCAGCCCAAGCCCCATTGCCCCAGGTGGGGGTGGAGCTCAGGCTTCAACTTCAGCCCTGGGACCCAGCAAGTCTGATGCTGGCCCTGTCAACTCCATTAAAACGGGGTCGCAACTCACTTTAGGGTCTTGACCCACAGTTTGAGAACCGCTGCATCAGAGGAAGAATATTGTAAGAAATAATACAAACAGTGTGTTTGTATCAAATACACTTGAACCTCTGTTTGACTGAGACACGAAGTTCATGGTCCTCCATCATTTGCGATGGAGCTGTAGTACACCACAAGTGCTTTACCTGTCTGTGTTTCACTGCACTCAGCATTGCTTGGCGTGTTCTGAGCTATGGGGAAAAAATAGGTTAATCCCAGAACCCTGGCTCACCTGATGACCCTGTTCTTCCCATTCCTAGCCATTCCATAATGTGAGAAGTTCCTAGGAATGTACATCTTGTGTGACTGGGGGCAGTTAAAACATAATCAGAGAACTAAGGTTATAACTTGATTGGGATGGAACTGAGTACATGTTTCAAAAGTATCCTGTGATGGTATTGCACAAAATCCCCTCCACTGCTGCAGAGAAGTGTAGATTGCAGCTGTTTTTGCTGACCTGGCCCCTTATGTAATAATTGTTCTAAAAAAAGCAGGAGAGTATGCCCCCAGATAAAAAGGACTTCCTACTTTCTTTCAAACTCTTTTCTGTAAATAAAAGTCTTTCATCTTTGAACTTAAATATATTTCAATCTCAAATTGGGTTCTGGACCCCGCCAAGAAAAATAAAAAGAAGTGAATTTCTTAATAAGCCCCAATGGTAATCAGAGGGGAAGACAGCAAAATGAAACAACTCGTAAATTATTCCTTAACATCTTCAGGGAATACTTAATGCACACAAGGTCAGGGCTTTGTAATGTTAATTTAAGAGTTGTAGGAAGTGATCCATCATTTTAAAGTGCAACACTGCCATCCCTGACAAAAAGTTTTTGTTTCAGAAACAACTTGAGTCCCAGCACACCTAAGGAAAACAAACATTGGGAGCTCTTTTCACCAGATACTGTGTGGAGGATGCCACACTAAATATTAAGTAGTTATTACAGGGGGGCAGGAAATCCTGATTGCCAGTTTTCAGAAAAGTTACTAAAGAGGTTCTTGGATTATTATTAGTTATTATTTCTTTCTGCATGAGACAATATATGAAAATTACCCTTGACTCTACTCTGGCATTGGAAAGGTCACAGCAGTGGATGCAAAACCCATAGGCAGGCGATTGCCTTCCACACATTCAGCATTACTGCTTTTGCCTATTTTACCCTTAGGCATCTTTTATTTCTTGCACAGATGGTCTCACTCATCCCTAACAAAACGTTTTAAGCTGTTGCATAAATTAAAATAAGAGGCCCCTCAATACAAAAGTGTACTATTGCATAAAAATAAAAGGAGGGGGGAGGAGAAAACACATGCAGAGCTCTGCCTACTTCTATGGAACCTTCTGGTGTCAGCTTAGCTGCAGAGGTTATTTATTTGTATTTTCAATATGGTGCAGTTTGAAATTAATGCATTGTTAGTGGCAGGTATGTCAGATCCCAGAGGAGTAGACATACGCTACATCTTTCTGGTACAAGTGCAAGTAGGAGCAATGTCTAGAGCAATGGTCCCCAACATGGTGCCCACGGGCGCCATGGTGCCCGCTGGGGCATCTATGTGCGCCCGTGTACTAGCCGGCGGACAAACATCAGCCAAAATGCTGCCGAAAAGCTGCATCACCAAGAGGCATTGCCGCCGAAATGCCGCCAAAAGCGGCATCACCAAGAGGCATTGCCTCCGAAATGCCGCTGAATTTCAGCGGCATTTTGGCGGTGACGCCTCTTGATGTTGCTACTTCTCGGTGTCTCGTCATCCAGTGCCCGCCACCCAGAAAAGGTTGGGGACCACTGGTCTAGAGCTGTTCAGAGACTTTGCAATGAAAGTTTCCCCTCAGAAAATGCTGACTTGACAAAATAAAAACATTTTGAAGGAATGTATGGATTTAGTCAACTCTGACGAAAATTAAGGTTGAAGCGTTTTGTTTAAGGTCAATACAAAGTGTTTTGGCTAAGTCAAAACAAAGGGCTTCAGAATACTTTTTTCACAGAGAGTGTTGAATATTCATTCCAATTTGGGTCAAAAATAATTTTGGAAATTCTGGAATTTCTTGCTGAGTGGAAATACTGAGTTTTGACCAGCTCTAGCAATGACCAAGATTTTCAGCATTGACTATTGATGTTGGGTGCCTACATTTTTGAATACTCAAGTTGAGATTTTTCCTAAAGTGCTGAATTCCTACCTTCTGAAAAATCAGGGCTTTTAAGCTGTCTCAAGTTGGACACCCAAAAATAAGGCACCGAAAATCACTATTTGCTTTTGAAAATCTTCAACCATTCTCTCCAATATAACTTGCTGTAAATTAGTGAGCAAACAAACCTAATGAGGCTTATTTATTTCCTTTTTTTAATTCAATTTGCCAGCAATGGGATGGAAAATGTACCTATATAAACTTCCGCAGCTTCTGTGTTGGTGTGCAGCTAATTAAGCTATAGATACTGTCAAACTGCTTCTAGCAACTTCATTCTGTAGGTCCTCCACTGTAGGAAACTACTTTAGTTTTGCTTTATATTCTAATTCAATTCAAAGAACCCCCTCCCTCCTTCAGTGTGACTGACGGAATTCTGCTGTGGTGATGTGCTCTTGGCATTTTCAAACATTTTTTATTTTGAAAAATTCCCACGCGGCCAAGCCCACGCGGCCCAGTCAAAAATTGCCAAAGGAGGATGGGGATGAGGGGAAAGGAGCAATGGAATTGAAAGGCAGACATGAGAAGTAAATATGATAGACATACAAATGGCGGTGGAGGATGTGGAGGGAGAGCTTTTATTTAAAAGTAATTTTGAGAAAATCTAAAAATTTTAATGAAAAATTTATTTTAAGAAAACTGGCTACATTTAATTAAAAAAAATAGAACCAAAATGCAACCATCTTTAATGAAAGTATAATCCAGGGTAAAAAGAAGTGACCTACAGAGCCAAGTGTTATCAGCTTGTCAGTAATATTTAATACCTTCTCACGAATTCTCTCAATGACTTCTTATAGATATGATACCAGATGGATGATAGACTATAGCCCTCCATGTGAGCATTCTGGTGATCATGCTCTGAGGATAGATCTCATCAAGCTCAGTGCTTTCATGTTAACCCCATGTTGGTCAGTGGTACTGAATGGCACCAAAAGATCGGGTGTATAAAAAGAGACTTCTTCTGCCTGTTGTTGGACAAGAAGAGGTCATCTGTCAGCATAATGAATGCTGTTTCCATTCCATGTCCTGGTCTGCACTGATTGGCCTGATTCTGAAGTCCGGGTGTGGGAACTCTGACATGTAGAGGCAATCACAGCTGAACCAGTGCAGCAGGGAAAAGAATCTGCATGAAGACTTTTCCCACCCAACGAGAGCCAGGAGGAAACCAGGAACCAGATTGTGACTCAGGCTGTGTGTACGCTACACAGCTTTTAGTGACATGGCTGCATCGCTACAGCCGTGCTGCTAAAAGTTGTGCAGCGTAGCTGCTGTTTGTCGGCTCTCCTGCTGTTAAAAAACTTCTACCCCAATCAGTGGTGGCTGTGTTGTCGTCAGGAGAGCGCACCTCTGAAAGACAAAAGTTTTGTCATTCAGTTGCCAGTGTGCTCACAATCTGGTTCTGCTCCTTGGGCAGAACAGCTACATGTTGTCCCTGATTCTTATCTCTTGCCCCTAAACCAAATGCCTGATTACATTCCAGTTCCTGTTCCTGGGTACATTCAAAAATAAAATCTAGAAACTAAAGGAGCTGAATCCCATTAAAATGTAGAATGCCCTGGATTCTAGTTGTCTCTCAAAACCTGCCCTATTGACCTGTAAATACCAGCAACTAGAGGAAGGGAGCATGGCCTAGCAGACAGAGCACTGGACAGGACTTACAACACATGGGTTCTATTCCCAACTCTGCCACTAGATTTTTGGGTGACGGTTGTCAAGTCACTTCATTTCCCTGCACCAAAGTTTCCATGTAAAATGAGGTGTCTCTAATTAGCTCCCTTGTGTACAGTGCTTTGAGAGCTACAGAAATGTGATGGTATTGTTACTATTATTATTATTTTATTACCACCACCACAAGTGGGAGTTAAGGGGCTCAGTATTTAACAGGAGGTACTTTGCAGGATTGGGCTCATATGGGAAGGTGGAGAACACTCCCTTCATCCCCATCTTGCAAAATTCCACTCACCTCAGGTTACTAACATTTTTTTCAGAGATGCATTTCAGAGTGCTCCGTTATGTTGAGTCACTTAACAAATATTCCCAAATGGCAGCAGGATTGATCAGTTGCATCTATACCCCAGAAATCCAAGGAGGAGGCTTTGACTGAATTGTTAAAATATTACTGTACAGTCAAAATCTAGATGCTAAAAAAAGAAAAAAAAAGTCGTCCCAAGTGTATTCATTACTAGGTCACAATACTCTGAAAAAAATGAAGTGGTCCAATTTTTTTTAGACGTTTAGGTTGATATTTAACAATAGTTTGTTAAAAACTCCAACCCCGGCTAAATTACATAGAACAGAAATCTGATATTTTTAATACTGATGCCGCTTTTTGTTATAGCTTTTCCATTTGTGGAGTGATGGATGTGTGGGAAGCTAATGATGTGGTCTCTAGGTGTTTCTTTACTACACAGAGTACTGATAATGAGCTCCGAGTAATAGGGTATGAGTCCCAGAAGATGAATTCTGATTACCTTTGTGGCATCGTCCCCTGTATGCCCCCTTCCTCATTGATGTTTCTGGAAAGACCATTTGGATTTTGATGAGGATATAGTGTATTTGACTTTTAATTAGATTTGCAGTATGTTGTGTTAATAAACCATGACTATATTTTTTTCACCTTTTCTTAAGATATATTCACTGAATTGTGTGTTAAGAGGGGTAGTAGAAACTGTTTCCTACTCTGATCATAAAATCTCTATTGAATGATCCAGAGAGGGCAAATTTTGCCCTATATTCACTAATAATCAGTAAACAATGCTTAAGTTGTAAGGAGAAGTGCAAACTGCAGCACACCATGTAAGTACAAATAGGCATCCTCCAAGGAAAATAGTATCATGGCTCTTAAATAATAGCTTACAGTCATGGGTTATGGCATTAAATATACAGAGCTTTCTAACCAGTAGGACCCTCACCCTTTTATAAAAGCCCTGGGACTTGCTCAGTTTGAAAAGCAAATAGAGCCTTTTCTTCTTCTTTCTTTTTCTTTTCATCTCTACATTTCTTTGCTTTTTTGGTAGATTTATCATTCCTTCCCTCAATAACTCTCCTTTTTCCTTTTGAGTCCATTATCTAGGATGAAAAATAAAAGGATTTTGCAAAACTTCATCTGAAATAAATATGGCACAATGACAATTAGCATCTTGTGATGTCCTCCCTCCCTTCCCCCCCACCCCCCAGTTTTTGGTTTGGTTTTGTTTAGCAAGCTAGTATGCCAATTTAATAGGAGTGTTGTTACATATTCTGCTGTAATTTAGCTGCCATTTTGCTTCAGCAAGACAATGATTGGTTATGGCAGGGCTGTAATGTGTTGTCAGTACAGGTTACTCGCCACTTGTTGGCAGTGGCCTAATATTGTCTGAGACGCAGTGTCATTGCAGAATTGTTTGACAACATTGATGCTGCAGTTATGTAGAGCAGCAACAACTGCAGAGGTTGAGGGCATGAGGAGATGATGTGTTCTGAGGGCAGGGATGAAGAGGGAATGCTAAGCAGGGAGCAGCAAATGTAATCAGAAAAAGTTCATTTGCCCACAATTATTATTGTGTATTTGTTTTATTTAATTGTCATTTTAATCAGTTGCTGGCAAAAAAGTGCTGTGTTGACAACACTACAGATTAGTCTTCTTTCACAGAGTGAGCAGAGCCTAGACTGCAGCAGTGCAGGCATTTGTACATAGCCTCATTAATATGTTCTTAAGACCCAACGCTGAGGGAACAATTCAGTCTTCTTGTCTCATTCAATACGTGGTGTCTCTGCTAAGACTGCCAGTGCTAGTTGGTTTTATGACATGGACAACAGCCATCCAACAGTAAGTGGATTGAGACCTCCAAACTCATTTCATATATAGGTTCCTCAGATGGCAACACTTTTCAGTCACTCTGGACCTGAGATGAATTTCAACTGGTGACTGAGAGGTGAAAGGCTCAGTATCAAATTACCAACTCTCTCAGCCATCCAGTCCCTTCATAATGAAATTGTTTTTACATGAGCAGTGTCAGTGAAGCTTCTACTAAACTACAGATGTTTTCTAAAGTCAGAAATGAGCTTGGTTCTGGAATGTTGAGTCTTGCTCTTCTCTCTTTTTTTTTTTTTTTTTTTAAACTTTAGTGTGGTGTTAAAAGCTTAGAAAATGGGCAATTTTGTCTCCAAACTCTGTGCATATGCTTGAGATGGAGAAGATTACTCAGTAGTCACTGGTTTTCATTTTCTATGATTCTTCCATTGCCATTAGGTGAACTGCACATTTTCCTGCTGAGGCAAATTATACTCAGATAAACAGGGTATGGCCAGATTCAGCAGAAATGCTTTCACAAGCAGGGTCATCCAGAGGATTCAGGGGACCTGGGGTCTTTGGCAGTGGGGGGCCCCACTTCTGCACTAATTCGGTGGTGGGGGGGGGTCATTCCACTCCAGGACCTGCTGCCGAAGTGCCCCAAAGACCCCTGCCGAATTGCCGCTGAAGACCTGGAGTGGAAGAAGCGCCCAGGGCCACTGGAGCAAGTGAAGGACCCTGCTCCAGGGGCCCTGAAAAACTCTCATGGGGGCCCCTGCGAGGCCCGGGGCAAATTGTCCCACTTCCCCTGCCCGCCCCCAGGTGGCCCTGTTCACAAGGCTCTGTTAAATGTTCCTAATTGTTAAAAGGGTAGATGACTATAAGTGAGTATTCACTCAGAGTCTGGGCTTCCAGTCCAGCAGAGTTTAACATGGATGAATACCTTATTTTATTTGTTTTATTTTGGGGGGGGGGGGAATAGGATTGTTGAAAATGTAAATGAAATTCAAAAGCAAACCTCAGCATTGTCACACGGACGTATGAAGGTATTAAATGTATCCCAGGTTACTTTCTACGTAACCTAAATTTGTCTGCTATTTAGTTTTTTTGGTACAACAATCAACTTTTGTTTTTTAATTAAAAAAAATTTCCTGGAATCTTATATTGAAACATGAGCATCTGAGATGTGATTCTAATGAATGCAGGTGTCCCCTTTATGCATGCAAACTCATATTTGAGTGTGACCAAACACGTATATTTACAAGTGCATAACTGCACATCCAGCTATTCAGTGGCCACATAGAGGCATTAGTTTCCTTCCAACATGAGTATACTGTGCTCTCTGAACTGTCACAAATGTTTAGGTACAACTCTGGTTGCACACACACACAACTGTCCCCCTTGGAGCTCATCTGGGGTCTTCATCCAAGGACAGGTAAAGTGAAGTCCATTGGTTTCCATGGACTTCGGATTAGGCTAATGATGACTGAACTCTGTGTTGCCATCTGCAAGACTCAAATGACTAAAAGACTTTGTGGTTTCTGTTCCCAGGATATACAGGCTCCTATTGATTTCAGTGGGGACTAGTTGAGGCCCACTTACAATACTGGCATAGGTGAGTCTAAAAATGTGATGGTGGTCAGGGCAAGGTTGTGTTAAGGCAACAGTCTCATTAAAACACCCAACCAACCTCCTACAGAGCCCTTGTGCTACAAACACATACATGCTTGCTCCCCTTCATTCACACGCATAACCCTATTGGCTACTCACTTGAGTACAGTTAAGCATTTCAGTACAAGAAGGTGCGTAATAGCAGATTTCTAAAATAGGACAGCTGTCAAACATGCATTTAGCCACTTTCTCGGGTGATGTATTTCATGACTCGGTACATGCTGCGCTTTGGATTCTAATGCTACATTATTGTATAAATATCTCCTACTCTGCTGAACAAGGCATTCTGCTGCTTTTAATGAGCATAGAATGGGTTCTTCTTTTTCTGTGTATCATCATGCACACACTGTAGCACAAGTGAAGTTCTTTGATAAACTTCAGATCCTACTGCAGTTTGATCTCATCAAAGAAGAGATGCGCAATTGAACTGACAATCAGTGATTGGCATTATGCATAACTCATTATTATGTCAAGGATTTGGCATGTCCATTGAGCGGAAACCATGTGCATTCTGTTGACACTGAGCTTAATTCATTTCCCGTTGACGGTTATGCCAAATCCTTATCTCATCAATTCTCGTGCCCGGCCCTTGCTTGCATGCCAAAGCCTTGTCAGAATAATGAGTTATACCTAATACCAATCAATCTGTGGCAGATGCCTCCTTGTGTGGCCATTTTGTACAACTGGGACTTTGAGCAAAATGGTGGTGTTCTTGTAGGATGTGTGAATCTAGCATAGCAGAAGCCCTCCAATAGAGTGGTCCAATACAAAGTGATATTAAATAGTGTCTATAGTACCTCAGATTTCCTGGCAGCATCTGTGAAAATATGAACCATGACTTTTCCCCTAAATATGTTCACTTAATTACATATTTTTATTATCTTCAAACTAGGGCCCAAATTCTGTTTGGAGAAGTCCCATTTGAATTAAATATGCCATCTAGTGCTGTCTTTTATTTTCCTTTGCTTTGTAGCAAAACTCTTATTGTGTTTCATTTACTAACAAGGGACTGATCCTGTAGGCCTTATTCAGGCAAAACTCTCCATAACACTCTGGCAGTGTTTGCCTCCATTACCTTACCATGTTAACAATTGTTAGGCCTGGTAGGAAGGTGACTCATTATCTCCCTTGCACATAAATGAGGTGAGAGTGGCCCTCTAGGGATGGAAGAACCAAAATGTGGGAAGAACATTTGAGCTGGAGTTCTTTATTACTAAGTTCCTTGTTAATAAAGTCAAACTCTAGAAAGAGGGGACGTTCACATTTCCACAACGTGCTCTAAGAATGTTTTAGAGCAGGCTAGGGAGTGCCCTACTCACTCCTTTGACTTCAAGCGATGTTTCTCCTGAATGAGGACAGCGGGATGCGGCCAAATGTTCATAAACTTACTTTTGTCTGAAGTGTCTGTGGTCCATCCCTAAAGCTATCGGTGCTTTCCTAGAGTCTGTACTATTGTGTTAGACCTCTACCCTAATGAATATTTATGTAACATAAATGGGGAAATCGGTGGGTTCCCTTGGTGGAAACATGATATTGGTATTTTTAAAATAAACTTAAATAAGGTCAGAATTTTTATCCTCTAGAGAAAATTTCACGTCTGATTAAATAGTTTACATAAACTTAATCTCTTTCTGCTAGATGCATTATAATCTCAGATATTATTCATGTAGCTATTCCTCTGTGAACCATAAAATGTTCATTTCTTCAAAATGAGTATGAAGCTCAAAGCGTTAGTGGTCTTAAGAGCATAAAAAGTTTATTGCTTTGTGCTTAACATTTTTCAAGTAACTTTCGAAAGCTGAAACATTTTGCATTTAGATTAATGGAAGATGTTTTCCATTTGAAGGAACTAGCAAGGGAGCAGCAATAAGAAAAATCCCCCAAGGTTAAAAATGTAGTGCTTTTGATTTTTACCAGAACTGTGTTAGCAGAACAATCATTTCTCAGCATGGAAAGGTAACATAATTGGGCTATACAGTGGCAACAGAGAAAAGGAGTATGCTTCAGAGAAAGCTAATATGGCTCTACTTAATAATTTCCTTCAAGAGCCTGAATTTGAATGTATATTTCACCCAGCTTGAGGCAAACAATTTGTACCTATAAGTTCTAGTGGAAGTTACCAGGGGGTCATGCAATTTATTTTAGTTCTTGAAGTTTTCAGAACTGTGCAGAACTAAAAACACATTCACTTGTATTGTTTCATGAGTAATTTGAGCCAATTGGGTGATGTTCTCTTTTTTCCCCCCTTGCTCTATTATGTTAATGCTAGTAAAAAAGAAAAGATCTTTCATATTGTAATATGACAGAAAAGTTTTCCTCAAGCAGAAACTGCTTTTGGAGTTTAAACCACCAGCCCTTGTTTGAATATATCAGTTCCTAAGCATTCTTTTGAATCTGGGGTATACTGCCCTATAGCCAGGGCCGGTGCAACCATTTAGGTGATCTAGGCGGTCACCTAGGGCACTGGCATTTGGGAGGCGGCATTTTCTTTGGCAGCGACCGCGATGGCTGGATCTTCAGCTGCCCCGGTCGCCACCGGCATTTAGGCAGAGGGAGCTGGGCTAGAGGGGTGCGGGGAGAGCTGTCTGCAGCAAGTAAGGGGTGGGGGTGGCACGCAGGGGAACTCCCCACCCCAGTTTACACCTGCCCCGCCTCCTCCCCGAGCACACCGTGGCTACTTCATTTCTCCCGCCTCCCAGGCTTGTGGCGCCTAAGCCGATTGGCCCCGCAAGCCTGGGAGGCAGGAGAAGCGAAGCAGCGATGGCGTGCTCAGGGAGGAGGCGGAGCAGGGGTGAGCTGGAGCAGGGAGGGTGCCTCAGAGGGTGGGGGTTGGGGAGCTGCAGTAGGGGGGTGCCTCAGGGCGGAGGGGGGAGATGCCACAGGGGGTGCGCCTCAGGGCGGAGGGGGAAGCTGCCGCAGGGGGTGCGCCTCAGGGCGTGGGCTCTGGGACAGGGGAGGGCACAAGGTGGAAGTTTTGCCTAGGGCATGAAACATCCTTGCACCGGCCCTGCCTATAGTGAAGTGTTAGTTAGGTCCTGATTCAGGAAGGCATCTTATTAAAATCCCTGAACATGAACAGCTCCAAACTCCAGATGCTGTCTAGTGACTTGACATTAATTTTAGTCAAAATGAAACTGGTTATCAACAACAGGAAAGCAGAGGGTACTTAAATGTTTCCTTCTGGCAGTATCTGAGGGAAACTAATATTTTGATCTAGTACAGCAATTCCTATCTGACTACTGATCTGTTTAGGCCAGCAAGATGTGTGAGAATGACCAAGATCAGATAGAAAGTACAAGATTTCTTGCCATGGACAATTATAGAAGCTTCCATGTGCTCACTGTGTAAGTTTCCTACAACCTCTGTCAGTTAGTGGTTGACTTATGCCAGGAAGCATGGGAGTTTATATCCCTCATAATTTTTCTACTAACTACTACAATGGTGGATGTTCTCAATATTTATACAAATGTGTCTTTTGAATCCTAGTAAATACTGTCTCAATTCTATCTTGTAGTAATGGTTTCCATACGTCATTAAAAAAAAGTTCTATTATCAATGCTTAATATGTTGCCTTTCACTTTCATCTCACCTCCCCTTGTTCTTGTTGTAGGAGATAGTAGTTCAGATTGCTTCTGTGATAGTATTTCTGTTCTTCTTTAGCATAGCTAATAATTAGTATAATGCAGTTTGCTAGGGAACTCTTTCTCATGTGTTGCTGCTTTAGGGATCAGTCCTGCACTATTGAAGCCAATGTGAGTTTTACCATATACTTATTTGGGATCAGGAGCAGGCTCCTAATGGGTGAAACCACCATTTCATTATTAGATGCCAAAGATAGTGCAAAGCTGTTTCAGAAGCAAGGTAGAAAGTAAAATAAATTCAGAAGTCATTCTTCCAATATTTATCACCAAACTGGTATTTTCCAATGCTGAAGCCAACAACGGTATTGCTGCAAGTCTGCATTTGGGACATATTGCCTTTTGATTTCCCAGTGTCATAGGGTTTTAGAACCCATCCCTGACTATAATCACATGGGAGTTTGTTAGAGCTCTAGTTTCAGTGACATCATACAGTTGGTTTACTATGTTGGGGTTTGGGGCTCCTTTAATCCTTTAAGAGGCTGTGATCAGAAAAACATAGCTTGAATTTCGTTAGCAGTGTGACAATGAGAGAGATAAGTAGATGTGACAGTTATGAATGATGTACTGTCATGCACTTCTGCATTCAGTCTCAGATAAATTGACACTGCTGTCAAACACAAGCTATGGAGAGTAGAGACCTCTGATGAACCTTCTAATATGGTAAATGGGAATCTTAATTCTTCATTAACTGGAAAAAGGAGATTTGGCCATGTAATTTTCTCCTTGCTGCCTGTTTTAAAGATTCCAATAACCCAGCATTTACAGTTGACTAGGCAAGGATTGCTTTTTCCTGTGCTTGTGACATGCAGGCTGTGAAATCTAAGGAAGCGCCACTTAAACACAGACTTATTGCCTTGGTTATCTTTAATGACTTTGAAATGTATTGGCCTCATTATGGAACAGTGCAGTTATCAATTCCTCTAATTAGGTGATGTGGTCCCATAAGAAATTTAACATTAAAGTGCAAAAATGAGTTAGCGGAATCAGTTGCTGGCAACCAGGGTGTCAGCACTGAATTTAAAGCAGCCAGTGCTCTTTTTCTGTGAGGATATTTGGCATCCATCTTATTCAAATTCAAATATGAAGAGTTATTTAAAAAAATACTTCTTTGGGCCTGTGCAAATAGCTGTTTATTTAGCAGAGTATTTCTTTTCTCATTGTACATACGTCGTGTGGTGCATGGTTGGTTGGAACAAATGTAAACAGAGAAAATTAACTAGAATGTGAGAGCAAGATCCATGCACTTATAGATCATACATACGTTGCATTTATAGAGTGCCTTTTAATCTGAAGATTTCAAAGCAATTTATAAGCATTAATTTATTAAAGCTCATCACACCCCAGTGGGGTTCTAGAGGTTCTTTAGGTATCAGTCTCAATTTAGAGATGGACAAATGGAAGTACAGTGCAGTGTGGTCATGCAGTGAGTCAATAGGAGAGCTGGAAATGAAGCACAATTATCCCAGCTTAGTCATCTGCTCTACTCATTCCCTCCCCTTTTCTTCCGTTTGTGGTTCCATTCCTCTTTTCCTCCATACAGTAAGTGCTGTTGGCAGACAACTTATAATTGACTTGCCCTTTGCAAAAGGCTCAGCAGATTCTTCACTT
Organism: Chelonoidis abingdonii; assembly: GCF_003597395.2. Classification (NCBI taxonomy): domain Eukaryota; kingdom Metazoa; phylum Chordata; order Testudines; family Testudinidae; genus Chelonoidis; species Chelonoidis abingdonii. The sequence goes on from NC_133788.1 coordinate 10,460,984, forward strand.
CTGTTCAGAATGCATTAGGTCATGTTTAAGGAGGAATATAGTTTGATGTCCCTGTAGGTTTGGTGGGTTTTTTGTTGGTTTTTGTTTTTGTTTTGTTTTGAGTATGGACATGTAAAAAGCAAACAGGAAATGTTTTGGTTCTTGGTGGTGTGAATCATGACTGCACTGATTGTTTCCAGATGACAGAGATCTTACATTGAGCTTTTAAGTAAATTTGGCCCAAAGTGCTGAAAATATCAATAGCTGTTTTCTGCACAGTCTTTTATCTGGTTGGTTGTTGACCTACCACACCATCCTAATTGAGTTACATTGCGTCATCTTCAGGAAGGGAGAATGTTGAATGACATTAGGAGAGTTGGACAAGAATGGTAGTGACTTGTTTTTCCACTTCCCATTCCCCCACTCCCCAAAATAGGAAACCGTTACTCAGGGATGCCTGTCAGAAACTGTGATGAGCATGGTCAAGCCTCATGGTCAGAGCTGGAGCCCTCAGCCCTAGTGGGCACAGCCACAATCAGGAGTCCAGAGCATCATTGAGCAGAGCTGGAGCAGGCTCAGGCTTGGGGAGTCTGTTGCCACATCAGGCAGGAGTGAGTTCCAAGCCCTGGAATGGTGCTGAGCAGACTGAGCTGCTGTTCTTCCTGTGAAGCCAGTTCCTGGCTTTTGGAATGGCTGGAGCCTAGCACAGGAGTGACTCATCACTTTATACAGCCAGGGGTAGAGATGGAAATTGGTTATAGCACTACCCTAGCACTTAGGAGACCAAGTTCAAAGTCCCTGCTCTGCTACTGGCTGTGTGACCTTGGGAAGATTAGTTAGGGGACAGATTTTCAAAGACATTTAGGAACCTAGTGGATTTAAACAGGTTAGGCACTGTTGTAAACCCTGCCTATTTGCATCTTTGGTCACCTGAATAGCTTTGAAAATCTGGCCCTCAGCATCTTTGTGCCTCAGTTCCTGCTCTGTTACATGGGCATAACACTCAAAGGAGTATAGAGAGGATAAATGCGTTAAACATTGTCAGGTGTTCAGATACTAGATTACTGGGGGGCCATATAAGTATAAAGATATAGACCAATAGGAGTGGTAGATGAGGAAATAAGTTCAGCAGGTTTGTTTTGTTTCGTTTGTCTCCCAGGGCTCTGCTCATATTCTCATCACCTTCTGTAATGGGAATTGAGAGTACAGGTTAGTGTAATTTCAGAGATGAGTCTTGAGGTCAGGAATCTAGTCCTTGAAGGTAGTTATGCGGGAGGCCAGCATGTAAAGCTGTGGGACTATTAGATGGATCCAACACCAATTCAATACTAAAGCAGAACTTTAAAGAACGGCTGTAATATAAAATGTGTGCCAACGCCTTGTCCCTAATAGGCATGAAGATTTTGTTCTCAGTGCAGATGTGCATAATATTTGTGTCATGTCCGGACTTTCATTTGCATCCCAAGAGACTTACAAAATAAGAAAAAGGTCATAATGCGAATTACGTTGAACTGTGGGAAGATCAACCCCTCCTAGCTGAAAACTTTAGGCCAAATTGGACATATACAGGAAAGCAGGATGCCCTCAGAGCTTCCCTGAGCTTCTAAAGGATGAAGCTGTACAGTTCTTTTCAGAGTTGGCCAACACAAATCCTTTGAAATGAAAGGAAGGGCGGGTGGAGAAAGGGGGAAGGAAAAAAAAAAAACCATACACAAATTTGCTGCCTTCTCACAAATGAATTTCAAAATGTTTCTTGTATTTAAGTGGTGCATTTATCAGGGATTTTGTGTTATGGTTGTTGATTGTTGTTGGCCTCAGGCAGCTCAGTGATGTGCATGAGAATTGGCAGGCTTGGTGCTTTCCAAGGGAATGAGATTTAAATAACACCCTTTCCAGGGACCGAGAGTGTGGTCAGACGGTTAACCTTCTTGGTTTCATTGGGAAGGCTCAGGATTCTAACCCTTCTGCTAGTCCTAAAAGCATGAAGTATCCTTGAGTTCTCTTCACGTTGCTCATGCTGCAGCAGCTAAGCAACAGATCATTCAGCATATATATTTCTCCCAGTTGCTTTGAGAGGACAGAATGTTTGTTAAAAGAAACTACATGTTCACCTGTGCATACCTCTGATCTGGAAATTGTCAGAACAAGTAGGAGAATACAAGTGTGGGAGTGACTGCACTAATAGATGTGGTAAGTTTCGGAGCACACCCCACCTGAGCTGTTTCCAGAAACCTGAGCTGACTAAACAAGTTCTCATGCAGTTAATACAATTGTTCAGTTTCCCCTTCAGCCAAACTACTGCCCAAGTTGCCAACTAGGGTGTTACAAAAACCATGATTGGACATAACTATATTCTATTCTTTGTAGGGTCTCAGACTGCCCTTATCTCCCTAGTGTCTGAGCATCTTCCCAATGTACATTAAGTGACACGACAGACATCTCTCATGCATGGTTGGTTCTTTCTCTTATCCTCTCCTCAGGGGGAAAATTGTAGGTGCATTGTAGTGTTCTGTTTTGGGAAGAGGATTGTGTGTGTGTATGTGTGTGTGTACACATACACACATGCAGTGCCATTTGCTTACGTTAAGAAGGCAAAGTCAAAGAACTGTTCTTTGCACTTGGAGCAGAAGATGATGAGATTTGCAATGGTGACTAGTTTCTGGAGGATTTCATTTCACAGTCTTGGACTGGCCCGCTAAAAAAGATCTGTCTTCTGCCCAGATGAGCTGTGTCCTTGTGGTGAACAGTGCCACTGTGTCTGAGGAACAAGTGGCCTTCCATCTCTGAAAGAGAAGGCTACACTAGGTATCCTTCCCTAAAATTGTTCAGATCAGAAATTGCCCCGTTCCCTCTTTTTTTTTTTTTAAATATGTCAATTTTAAGAGTAAAGTTTAATATACAATCACCGTTGTCTTCATCAATGCAAGAAAAAGTGAGGTGAATGGATGCGCATATTCAGTGGCAAGAGGAAGAATGCAGACTAATATTACAAATCATTCATGAATCAGGAAGATGACTTGAGTTCTGGCATTAAAAAATTAGGCCACAAATAGCCCTTGTCTAGGCATGGACCCCATACTTCATCCGAAGTTCTGGATGAGATTCCCTCATTTGTTGTTTCCAGAAGAGTGAGTGTTTCCAAGCCACAAATCTCTACTCACACTTCCTCTTTATCTCTTCTAAATGATATCTTTGTATTGTTGTTATAGTCACTTCATGAAGATTCTTTGTCTGAAAACATTGATATTTGCCCGTACATAGACTTAAAAAAAAAGAAAAGAAAAGCCGTTCTACAATGTCGGTGCTTTGCAATTCTACAAATCCTTAAATAAAATATCTTCTAAAACAAGGCACTGTTGCTTTAATATCAGCTGCTGTTTCCTTGAATGGAATTACCCAGTCTTTCATCAAAGAAATGTATCTCCTAGATCCCTGTCTTTAAAAACAGCAATTATGTGTAAATGCCTTCTGATTTATTTGAGCCAGGGCCACCGGCCAGTGTGAGTCACCACAATTTATTGCTAACCGTCACTTTTACATGATAGGTTTGTAACAAATATCTGCCGCATATTGTTAAATTAATCTTCCATTTAAAATTAATGGAGTTAGACTCCCCAGGTTCAATGTAATTTCGTGTTCATGGGCAGGGAGTGATGTGAGCTGCATACAAAATGAGCTGAGGCCAAACGCCCTAATCTTTCATCACCTTGAACCTAGTGACTAGGACGCCTTCTCAGCACCAACTAATGAGATTGAGCTTGCTTCTCTCCTGAGGACGCCAGCTCAGAGAAGCTTTTCTGCTCAGATACAGCAGGCTTCGTCTTATTTTAATAATTCCTCAGATATGACAAGCCTGATGTTACGTATGAAGGAGCCAGACTTGAAAAAGAGATGAAATGAATTTTATATCATTACTTCAAAACTGAGACCAGCTAAAAGAAGCATGTCACAGTAAAAAATGTAGTAAGCATTTTAGCTGTGAAATATTGTGCAAGTAAACAGGACTCATCCTTTCATTTATTATTATAATACACCCTCACCTTAGATTTGTCTTGTGTAATTTTTTTTGGGCTGGGGGGGGGAGAGACCATATATAAATTAATCACAATAACACAGATGAAAGCAGGAGGTTGTCCAATAGGCATTTGAATGGCTACATCAGAGAGCAAAGCTTTAATTCCTAGTGAAATATACCATGCTGTATTGCTGAGCTCTATCATTTCTCTTTATAAGCATTTGTAGAAAGTGAACCCCTCTTTATGTAATGCCAGACTGCAAATCCATCACATGTTGTTTAAAAATGACTGAGCCAAATTGTGTCAATGTAGGTTTCTGTTTTCTCTTAATTTATCTACTTCTTTAAATAATAAATATGGTAATATTTCCAGTGCTCATGAATGTAAGAGACTCCTAGGGCTAGATATGTGCTTTCAGAGGCTTGTACAACATATGTCACTGCCAATGCACCTTCATCCTCACTGGTAGTTATACCTGCTGTCTTCACTATCCCAAGTGACTACCAGATATACCATGTGGTAACAGAGACAAGATATAGATGGCATTTAGACTTTCTTGGGACTTGGAGCTCACTCAGAGAACACAGGTTGAAACCACTGAGCCCCCACGGTTGTGTCTCAATTTCTAATAATCTGATTTGATTCTATATTTATATATTAATAGCATTATATTATATCTAGATCTTTTAATATTTTTTCAAATGTCTGGTGAAAAATTGGATGATCTAGTGTCAAGGTAGCAGGATGTTATATTGAGCGAATTCCTTAAATTCACTATTCATACTCCACTGACTGGTAATTTCTCTCTAAATTACATCTGGGGTAATTTATCTGTGGCTATATTTGATTAGACCTGAACTTGGTTCTCTTCTCTTACACCAGTTGCAGCTTCCTTGACTTCTCAGAAATGACTCCTTTCTTTACACCAGCATATGTGATACTAGTATCACATCCCCTTCCTGTAATGTGTTGTATGATTTGAGAAAATCAGTATGTATATCATTGCTAGGCAATATTGATAGCTCTTTTAATTTTGATTCTCTCAGTTGTTACGGGTTGTGCTTTTTAGTTTTAGGAAATGGATTCTGCATGGCATGAAATGATCTTTAGAATCCCAGCACAAGGAACCTGCAGCTCCCATTTAAGATTCTCAGACCTCTGAAAATCGGCACATTTATTTAGTATCTTGAATATAGAATTAGGAGCCTAATTTTAGGCAACCTGATAGTTGTGAAGCTAGCCTTTTCAATGGTAACTGGTGCACTCACGACTGCCTGGCTTTGTTGGGAGCCTGAAATGATACTCTGGGAGCTGTGAATTCTATCATTTGTCTCAATGGGCCATTAAATCTGGATTCCAGTGATAGTAATCAAAAGGTCAGCATTGTTCTCTCTTTCATGGATGACCAAAGCATGTGAGAAAATAGGAGCGGCCACTTCATGGAGATGGGTAAATTCTACTGTGACTAAGGGTATGTCTACACTAGCACTTTTGTTAGTATAACTTATGTCATTTCTGGGAGTGAAAAAAACCTCTCTGAGTAACACAGAAGCGCTAGTGCAGAAAGCGCTCTGTCGGTGGGAGACGCTGTCCCGCTGACATAGCTACCACTGCTCATTGGAAGTGGTTTAATTGCGTTGACAGGAAAGATCTCTCCAGTTGGCATAGAGCGGCTACATGAGTGATCTTGCCACAGTGCAACTGCATCGGTAAGTCTATGCTGCTGTAAGCTCACTAGTGTCCACGTAGTTCAGAATCGCACTTTGATGTCATGTGAGGGCAGAACGGGGGAAGGCCCTACCACTATTTTAAATTCCATTTTGATCCCTGATTAATAGTTGAGCTGCCCAAGAAGTCTGATTTATCAATTATTACTTAACCTTAGACTAACATGGCTGCCCCTCTGATACTTAACCTAAGTTCTCTGTAATCAGAGATCTCATGAGTTCTGAGCAGGGCCCAAAGTTTGCATGATTTTGTTGCAATAATGAAGTACTGCATCTTTTTTCACTCTTGTTTCTGTGGTCCACAGTAAACTCCCCATTATGTTGTTTCTCTCTTGAATGCCTCAGGTCCATAAAAGAAAACAGTCGAACCATTTTAAAGGAAACAACATTTTGACAAAAGACAGAAATGAAATAATGATTCCGCATGCATTTAGGGATTAATAACAAGAATTTTGATTATAGATAGGGGACACATCAGTTGGAAGTAACAGAGGAGGAGAAGGACTCGGAGTATTGGTTGTTCACAGGATGACTATGAGCCGCCAGAGTGGTATGGCTGTTAAAAAAGCTAATGCGGTCTTGGGATGCATCAGGCGAGGTATTTCCAGTAAAGATAAGGAGGTGTTAGTACCCTTATACAAGTCACTGGTGAGACCTCATCTGGAATATTATGTGCAGTTCTGGTCTCCCATGTTTAAGGAGCATGAATTCTGGAACAGGTACAGAGAAGGGCTACTAGGATAATCCGAGGAATGGAAAACCTGTCTTATGAAAGGAGACTCAAAGAGCTTGGCTTGTTTAGCCTAACCAAAAGAAGGCTGAGGGGAGGTAAGATTGCTCTCTATAAATAGATCAGAGGAATAAATACCAGGGAGGGAGAGGAATTATTTAAGCTTAGAACCAATGTGGACACAAGAACAAATGGATATAAACTGGACACTAGGAAGTTTAGACTTGAAATTAGACTAAGGTTTCTAATCATTGGCGGAGTGAAGTTCTGGAACAGTCTACCAAGGGGAGTAGTGGGGGCAAAAGACATATCTGGCTTTAAGACTAAGCTTGATAAGTTTATGGAAGGGATGGTATGATGGGATAGCTTAATTTTGACAATTGATCTTTGATTATCAGCAGGTAAGTATGCCCAGTGGTCTGTCGATGGATGTTAGATGGATGGGATCTGAGTTACTTACAGAGAATTCTTTCCTGGATGCTGGTTGGTGGTCTTGCCCACATGCTCAGGGTTTAGCTGATTGCCGTTTTGGGGTCGGGAAGGAATTTTCCTCCAGCGAAGATTGGCAAGGGCCCTGGAGGTTTTTTGCCTTCCTCTGCAGCGTGGGCACGGGTCACTTGCTGGACGATTCATGCACCCTTGAGGTCTTTAAATCACAATTTGAGGATTTCAGTAACTCAGACATAGGTTAGGGGTTTGTTACAGGAGTGGGTGGGTGAGATTCTGTGGCCTGCATTGTGCAGGAGGTCAGACTAGATGATCATAATGGTCTTTTCTGACCTTAAAGTCCATGAGTCTATGTACCTATCCTCCTGCTTGTTTTCCCATCGGCTATACTGATAGCAAGGGAACTGGTTATGTTTATATGTTCCTTTCCAGCTTACATACTTTTTCAGGGTACAGTTCCATAAATTCAGTAGTGATAGGTGCTTTAGTCTCTGCTATAGGAGGCAGATATTTTGATTGGCTGGGTTGCTGAATTTATGGGTCCCCCACCCAGCATGAAAATTTCCAGGTAAGAGAGACAGATTGGGGTTTTTTTTAATCCCCCTTGCTCTATGGCTACAATCATCCACATCGAAGTAAGTGACAATCCAGAGCCAAATCCTCAGCTGGTATGGCTTTTTTGTCTGCAACGGGCCTACATCTATTTATACCAGCTGAGATCTGGCCCTCAATGTCTGACCTTGATAGAATCTCCGAAAAGTTTTCATTGGAACTCTTATGGGAGTGATGTATCAAATATAGCCCTACATAGGTGTTTATGTAAAGTGCCATGTGTCGGCACATACGAATATGTAACACTGTTCAAGAGTGAGTCGTTTTAATACAGTTACTGTTTTATGCTGCAAATGGCTTTTTGACTGCTGCTCTTCATAAGAACCAGGGCAATGGTTGGGAAGCCATAATCTTGCCAGCATTGAAAAGCGGTCGGCTTGCTGAGTTGTAGCATGGGTATAGGCTGTGTTCAGTTCCAGTACATCCAAGCAGCTTCCTGCTTTTGGCTTTTGTGACAGGTTGCCTTCTATGGAAAGAACGTGGTGCATGTTAAGATTGGTTCTGCTGATTTATGAAAGAAAGAAAGAAAGAAAAAGGGGGGGGAAATAAATCAAGTTCCTTTTCTACTGTTTATTTGCTATTCAGCTTCATACCAAGCTTTGCAGCAAGTAGCAGGGAAAAATCTAGATATTTATAAACAAAAATCTGGGCTTCTGTCTTTTGATATAATCAGAGAGGCCAGAGTGCATGTTGAGAGAGAAGAGAGTTGTAAAGAACTATTGAAATAGATTTATTAGAGACGTCAATGTGTGTTGAAGTCAGCAACATTGGAATAAGCTTTAAGGAAACACTATCAATTTCAGTGATAAGATTTAGATAGTGTTTTTCTTTTTAAAGCAAGATGAAACAATGTCATATAGCTTGTCTTGTGTTTGTGGACATGTGATCAAGATGTAAGCGCCTCTGTCATTAACTGCTTTACATTAGGCTTAGTTACAATCTGTCCTCCTTGAATAGTATAGGATGTGACTTTCTGTGTTGGAATTTTTTATTAGATGGATTTTTCTTTGCGTCTTAAAATGTACCCTGTCTCCTTGCTTTCCAGACTGTTGTAATCTTGCAAAACCAAAAGGTTGCCTGTTCTGACTCTTGTATCAATGCTGAGCTGGACTTTATAGATGTCCTTGGAAGCTTTTTGGCTGACTTTATTTAATAAAGAGACTATATTTGGGTAAAATGAGGCTCTGAGTTTCAGCAATCAGAACTGTGAAAACAGTTCCCTTCTATGCAGTCTAGTTGACTGGGAATAAAAATGACTGATGCCAGCCTGTACTGGACCCTTTTGTTCAATTCAGCTATGATTATGGAGCCTATTAGCTGGAGTTACAACCTATTTAAGAGCAGTGCTTACCAGTAATGGGGGCCAAATGATTTTGGAAAGTTCAGATTTACTGGGCTCCCTGCAGAAATGAATTCAGTAGTGAACATATTGATGCAGAGGCTGAATGAGGCTGCTCCACTGGGACTCAGAGTTGTGTGCTTAGCAAGAAATGAGCGGGTGGTAGAATTAAAGATCAGATAGATGTGAGGCTCAAGGGCAGTCTAAACTCTGAAGTTCATCACAATTACTTAATCAGATGAAAATAAATGTTGCACTGACAGGAATCAATCCTGTGCATAACAGGAAATTTAGCTTGTTAAAATGGTCCTGTGTTTCTTATAAATCCCTCTTTTGTAAGGCCTTGAAGTAGTTTAAAATAATTGTGCAGTGTTCAGTGGAGGCTGAGCCAGCTTAGTTTTGTCAATGTAGAAATTGATTCTCTGCTTGATATTCCACTTTGGATATAACCTGGCTGCAGTTCTGGCACTACGTATGCGTCAACCTTTTGCATCATGGTGGGGAAAGGAATTGAGAGTCCATGGTTTCTTCAAAGAAATACTTAAACTTTATGCTGAAGTAGAGGAAGACAGGATCCTTGGGACCCCCATGCCCTGCACTTGCAGGGGACCCCCGTCAAATGAGCCAGATGCAGGCAGCATGGCACACAGCGAATTCCCTGCTAGATGGTCATTTGCTGCTATCAGGGTATTCAAACAGGAGAAGATATATCCCCGGTGCCGACTCCAGTGCCCCAAACCATGTAGTGACAAGAACCAAAAGAAGCAGGAACTTGCAGCGTCGGGGGCTTATGCAACTCCAACTTGGCCATTGACATAGGCACATGCTGCTGGCTTCTCCGGCAAAGGGCAAAGTTTTAAATTGTCTAGGTTCCATTCTAGCTGTGACCCTCCTCTGAATTCACAGCAGCTTTTTCTCATTTCTGTACTATCCCCAGGCTCTCCCAACCAGTGTCCCCCACCCACCCTCCCTCCAATTCACCTAGCTCCCTACTTCCACTCACCTGCCCTCAGCTCCCACAGAGGCTCCTAGCTATCCCTGTCTTCCACCAATAAACCCAGCTGTCCCCAGATCTGCAAAGCTATCCAGCTATCCCCTTGGACACCTTCATAAACCTAGCTACCCCTGGCTTCTTCCAGCCACCTAGCTACCTGGATACCCCAGCTGTCCCTAGCTTTCCCCCAGCCCCTGAGCTTACCCTCTTCTCCTTCTCATCACCTCAAAGACCAAACCTCTCTTTGTTACCACTCAGCTTCCCCCAGTCTCCCCGTCTAACATCTCCCAGACATTCCTTTCTTCTGCCCAGACACCACTACTCAGCACCCACCTATTCTTTATAAACCCTTCACTGACTAATGACCCAGCTGTCAAGTTTTGTGCCACTCCATGTCCTAACATGGCTACTGTTTACGGCACAGTGTATTGACTTTAAACTGAAGTTTATCACCACTTACACATAACGTGCAATTATGCAAATTATCTAATAAGATCATTTACATATTTGCAAATCACTTGCATAGGATGATGCATGAAAATGTACACAAATTAGCAGCTATGCCTTAAAGTCAGCGGCAGAATGAGAAGTTCATTGGCTTATATATCCTGAGAACCCATAGACTTGATTGTGTCTAAATGGGGTTGCAGATATTCAGTATTTGTGAAATTCAAGCCTCTGCTTCCCTTCTCATTCTCCTAGATCACAGTCCCTGTCTGTATCATGCATAGTGTTGTGTCTTGATTATTGCCCACATGGAGGGCATTTGGTGCTTGTTTGATTTTTATTGAACTGTGGAGTTCAGAAATGATAAACATCAGGATATGTACAGTTACCACAACTTATGACCCTGATCCTGCAAATGGATCTGAGCAGAGCTCTGCTGAAGCCAGTGGGAATCTGCCCACACAAATCTGAGTGCTGCATCAGGACTCCAGGTTGCATATGAGATAAAACATCTAAAGGAGGATTTGAAATGGCTTGCTAAGGTCAGTTTCTGGGTCATAGTAATGGTTCCAAGTATGTAAACAAAAACCATGTTCACATTATGGCTTCATGAGATGTTTCTTACACTAGTCATATTTTCAGTCATATGAGTATATCCCCATTTTTAATAAACCCATCTATTCAAGTGAAGAACTTCCAGGTTGTGGGCTTTAGGTAGAGCGGAGGAAAGAAAGGAAACATTCAACCCGGAGTTTGCCCTATTCATGTGTCAGGTGGGACGTAGCATGATTAAGTTTAAAGCTGGAGTGAAAGATTGTGATGGAAACTGCAATTTGATGCATGGATAATGGAGCAACTGGTTTTGCCTTTTAATGATAGCAATGGGTGCAGAGCTGATAAGGAAATCCTGCCCAGATTAAAAACGAATATTATATGTCTGTATGCAAAGCACTTGGTATTTTTTAATTTAAACTCCTGTACTATTATGCAGCAAGTAAAAGACACTGCAGCAAGGGGTTAGCATTGATTGATTTTTGAAGGTAGGTGTTCTTCAGAATAGTAATGCAGAGGATTGACTCTTTGTTAGGATAGAGGGAAAAAATAAAAATCAGTGTAACCATTAGAATCACCAAGCACTAAAGCATTTGCAAGTCATCCAATTGTAGCCCAGAAAAGAAAACTAAAGAAGAGGTTTGTCAATCAGATGGCAAAGGTTTTGTCAGGTGGACAGCAAAGTGCAAGAAAACTGATCCCATTTGTAACATGAACAAGATGGCACACTCTGCCCAGAGGAGGCAACAGAGAAGCAAGAAGCAACATCTTCCACCTCATCGTTAACCATTAAAAACCTTTTAATGACTGAAGCAGAGTAAACCTTTGCAAGGATAAAGATTGTTTTCCTGCTGTGTGGCAATGTCTCCAGTATGAGAACAGCATCATTCTGGCATATGTCTGTTCTAAATATCCCTGCAGATATTTTACAGGCATTGCCACCTCTTCAAACATTTATGCTATTAAAAATCAGGCCGATTGTTGACATAAACCTGTGATAGCAGCTGCATTGTAGACAGACTATGAATTTTTTATGTTATTGATGAGATGTTTATATCGTTTATGTACGGTAGTAAGGGAGGGATGTGAGAGCTGAATACTGAAAATGACGGGATGGAAGTTATGTAGAGTATTAGGTACCCATTAAACAACAACGTGTGCGCTCTCAAACGAAATATATGAATGCTGAATAAAGCTGAAGGAAAAACAAAACAAAAGTGGAATAGCTGATCAAAACTCAAAATATCCCTGTTGGGATGAAGAGAGATATTTTGGTTCCACCTCCTAATGTTGTCAAATTCAATGTCAGCATAAATGCTAGGGGAAGGCTGGGTGCTGTTGGCAGATTTTCATAGACTTTAAGGTCAGAAGGGATCATTATGATCATCTAGTCTGACCTCCTGCACAGTGCAGGCCGCAGAATCTCACTCATCCACTCCTGTAAGAAACCTAACCTGTGTCTGAGCTATTGAAGTGCTCAGATTGTGGTTTGAAGACCTCAGGCTGCAGAGAATCCTCCAGCAAGTGACCTGTGCCCCATGCTGCAGAGGAAGGTGAAAAACCTCCAGGGCCTCTGCCAATCTGCCCCGGAGGAAAATTCCTTCCTGACCCCAAATATGGCCATCAGTTTCCCATCCTTTGACCTCCCTTCTCCTGCATGACGCAAGATAGGCAACTCTGGGGTTAGGTTACAAACTCATAGGGGTCTTGGTCTTACAGGGTGGGAATGAAATGAAGTAAGGGACTTCCTAGAAAGCACCTGTTATCTGTCTCTGTTCTCTTGCTTTGAATGACTCTGAGACCAAGGCCAGTTCTGCTGTCTCTTGTAGCCTTCTTCCTGCTGAAGCTTTTTTTCAGTTGTCTTTCTCCCCTGACCTTCAGATTTCCCCCATAACTCACCCTGCTGGCAGCCTGGAGTTTTCTTTTCATATCCCACTTCCCATGCCAGATAGTGGGAGCAGAAAGGGAACCAACAGATACCTATCCTGTTCCCAAAACAGGAACGGAGGTATTCCAGAGGCAGGAATTGCAGCTTCGGTTACTGGATGGGGAGATGGGGATGTACAGCTTAAAAAAGGAGCATGATATCTCAGCTGGAGTGTTTGTTCATGCAATGGCTCCCTGAATAAACTCACACTGACAGATCTCTGGAGAGGTCTCAGAATGATCTAAAGCTTCTTTCTACCCAGTGTACCTTGATGGAAGAGAGCAAGGAACACCACCTGCCTTCCCGAGAGCTGAATTTTCTTATGGGTGCAACATCCCACTTGGTATGAAGTATGCTGTGAGAATGTAATTCACACCTCCCTGTACAAGATAGCTGAATTTAAATAATGCCACGTGAATTTGCTTTTCATTTAAGTTCCTGTGTGCAAAGGCTTGAAGAAGAGAGGTTCTCGATGTAATGACAGAACACGTACTGCTTGGGTAGTGGCCAGGCAAGGTTCCTGTGCCCTGATCCAGCAAAACACTTAAAAGCTTGATAAATTTTAAGCATATGAATAATCTCATTGAAGTCAATGGAACTAGTCCTGTGCTTAAGTGCTTTGTAAGACCTAGACTTGTGTATTTCAACCTGATGGGATGGAGACCACCTGAAGTGGGGAGTGATAAATCCCCATGTCAGCTCTTTCCAGGGCCGCCCAGAAGATTCAGGGGGCCTGGGGCAAAGCAATTTCGGGGGCCCCTTCCACAAAAAAATGGCAATACTATATTCTCGTGGGAGGCCCCTGTGGGGCCCAGGGCAAATTGCCCCACTTGCTCCCCCCCCACAGGCAGACCTGGGAAAAATAAACCTTCAGCATCTCAGCACAAACCCAGTTTTGAGAAAACTTCTTTACAAGGTATCACTGGTTCTCAGCATCAGCTAGTGCTAAAAGGCACTAAAACTCATTAAAAGGGTTGGACAAATATTTTCCATCAAAACTTTTTTTGGATCGAAAACTAGGGGTTTTTAAAAAGCAGAAAAAAATCATGGACAATGTCTGCTTTCCATCAAAATTTGTTGTGTTTTTTAATTGAAAAGCTGAAATTAGTCTGCCAAAACCTGAACATGGTTTGAGGTTTCAGAACTGTGTGGCCAAATATTTGCTGCTTGCTGCCCCTTCAGAATCCCCAACCCATCCTGCTACTTGTCCCCTCACTGTCCCCCAGAAACCCCACCCAACCACCATCCCAGGACCCCACCCCTCCTCCCTGTCCCCTTGACTGCCCCAACCCCTATCCACACTCCCCTCCCCCCGCTGAGTCCTGACAGACCCCTGGAACGCCCACAGTCCGACCCCCCCCTTTCCCTGTCCCCTGACTGGCCCCAAGACTCCTTGACCCTTAGCCAACCACCCCCTGGCCCCTTACCCCTGGCTCCCCTCTCATCCAGAGCTCAGCGCGTCCCTGAACAGCTGCAGCCATGTGCCTCCAGTCGGCCTCCTGAGGTCCACCCTGCTCAGAGCCGCGTGGTCAGGGGGCGGGACTGCAAGCTCCACTGGGGCCTGAGCTCCCTCCGCTCAGCCCAGAGCTCGCAGCCTCGCCCCCTGACCACGCAGCTTTGAGCAGGGCAGAGCTCAGGCCCCACCGGAGACATGCTGCAGCGCTGTCCGGGGACACTACTTGTTGCGCTGAGGCTCCAGGAGAGGGGTGGAGGCGGGAGCCTCGGTCATTCTCTTTGGGGCCCCTGCGGAGCTTGGGGCAAATTGCCCCACTTGCCACTCCCCCCCCCGAGTGGCCTTGGCTCTTGCTCTTTCTCCTCAGGCTGCTAACGGGACACGTTTTCAAAGGGTCTTCTCAGTATTTGTAAGAGCATCCATTTACAAGCAGGCATTTATGTGCATAATTCAGGCACCTTAACACACGAACAAGTAGTAAAAGACACAGTTACAAGTATAAATTGTTTCAGTAAATCACAGTGGTTGTGCAATGTGGGCACCTATACACTAGGATTGCAATCGGCAAGTCACTTCATGAAGGCCTCTGAACAGCTGTCCAGTAGTAATAACCGTTCATCACTATAGCCCTAGGCTGGATTTAAATCAGTGCCCAAGAGGTGAAAGGCTCTGTATCCTGTTACTAGTCCATTGACACAGACAGACAGACCTCAACAGAAGGTCTATGAATTAATAGATCTCTATATTAATACTACATACACAAAAATATGCCACTAAGACAAGCATTAAAAAGTTAGGAAATGCTGGTATTGAGGTTGTCTGTGAAACCTTAATTTGGGCCCGTTTTGTATATGCATTTTGATAGTCTTTAATTACATGATCATGTGCTATTCTGCTTGAGGCAGACATTTGCCATGGGAAATTTAAGCCCAAACAGCTACAGCTTGGCAAAGCTATAATCAACTGATCATTGGATCTTATCATGGGAAGTGTCTGACACCTTAATATTAGGTGGTGCTACCAGCCCCTCCTGCAATAATTCAAATTTGTCTATTTCATAATCCAGCCACTCTGACCCCAAAAAACCCCTGCTTGTGTAGATGAAGGAAGAATATTTTGAAGAACCAATATACCAGTATCTGTCCCAGATGAACTAGAAACTGTTGCTTTATTATTTTATTAGTTGGTTATTTAGCTGTATTACAGTAATGCTGAGCGACCCTCAGCGAAATTGGTGCCTATTGTGTTAAGTATCATTCAAATGCATAATAAAAAACATTCCCTGCCCTGAGAGACTTGCAAGTTAAGTAAATAAAACAATGATTGGCTGGGGAAGCAGAAGCCCATAAAGGAGAAGTAATTTGCCCAAGATCACACAGCACATCAGTGGCAGAGCTAGGAGTAAAAGCCAGGTCTATGCCTCTCAGTCCAATGCCTTATTCACTTCCTGTCGAGTCTGCAGCATGTATTTTTTTTATAGCCTAATTTTATTTTGTACTACCGAACTATTGGTACATATGCCAACTATTTTTATTGAGGTTTAATAAAAGCACGTGTAATACTTCTAATTGTTTAACAGAACTTTTTTTGAAATTAATTGTATTCTATATTTAGAACAAAATTCTGAGTTATCAGCTGTCATCACTACAGAGAATGAGTCATCTCTATGTAAGTCCTTTTGTTTTTGTTTTTTAAAAATTGTTAAAAAAAAAAAAAAAAAAGCACTGCCCTTCAAAGAGAACTGGCGAGCTGCCATCTTAATTTTCTAAGAAGAGAGCAGGTCGGGACCAGTCAATCAAGACCAGTCAATTTCTCGGACGGCAGTTAAGGTACAGCAAAATAGAAATGCTTCCCGGGGAGAGCTAAGGCATTCATCAAAAAAGGTAGAAGTGGTCTTTGGGGGACATAGTTCCTTCCAAAGAAACTTCACAGTGAGTGCTTCCTTAGCAAAATATTTGATTATGTTCTGTTTGCATTTCATATAGGTTGTCCATACAGAAAATCTGAAATAGCAGAAGAGGAATGAATCCTCCAATAAGGGGTTTTTTTGGTTTTGTTTTGTTCTGTTTTTCTGTCTTATTGGTTTTTTAAATGCTGAAATAGTCTATCATTTTTACATAGGAGGACACAAGCGACTATGTAGAATCTTGTAATTCCATAGTAAGCATTGATTATATAATAACATAATATATACTTTGAAATGTAAATATGTGGGTAATACAGGCTGTTCGTATTTTCTGAACTACACTGTAAATCTTAAAACTGCAAACTACACAGAATTTAAGTTGGAAATAAAATTGGTAACTTCACAAGCTTTATTATTGCACCATGTTACCTTCGGGAGCCTGTAATTACTTTGTAGTTACATAGTATTTTTCATATCATAACCATGCAGAGAACATTTATGGATTTTCTCATCCTTTACTGTAGTTGTTGTTTGTTTTTTCTTTAATGCAAACATGTTTGAGTGTTAACCAGGATGTTAGCTTTTTAATTTTTTTTGAGTCTAAAAAGTAAGTGTTTGTCAGTCTTTACATCTGTCAAGAAAAAACAAACTCAAATGCTCCATTCGATGCAGTACTTTCCCTTACACCAATACTGTCTCTCGCAAGTGATTTTTTTCTTCAGGCTTCCAGTGCCAGTAGGCATTCTAATACAGTGGTAGTCTCTATAGGCTGCATCCATGGTTCTTTTTTTTGAATGTAGGTGTCCATCAGAATGAGATAGTGAGGTCACTGATTACATCCATGCATAATGCAAGCTTTTCCCCACCCGTACCTAATGAGCTAGTGAATCTCAATTGTGACTTCCAGTACCTGCACTTTGCCAGTTGTCAGCCTCTGCTAAATGGAGATGGCCAGTCATGCTGAATCAGACCCATGGTTTTAGTACATCAGCAAAGATATTTTGAGACTTAACAGTTTGTTTCATTTGCAACTGATTTCCAAAGGTGATATGCTAGTCCACTGAATTCTTACCTTATCTACACCACCCTTTGATTTTCTGGTCCTTAACATTTTCTTCCTGTGCTTTTCTCCCCGCCCCCTCCCCCCGGCCCTTCTTCTGTTTGTGCAGCATTAGGGTCAGCTTATTTTGGACCAATCTGAACATGCAAATTTGAATAGCCTTTCCACTCCAACTTTCTGCATTTAAACCCTTTTGAACTATAGCCCATTTCAAATGGAATGGATGAGACACTGGGTCATCCTTACTTCCATTTTAGGAAATGTTCAGTCATTTTTTACAGAAAGTTGATGAAGAGTAGAAATGGTAAATATACAATATATTAATACATAATCTGTTTTATATAATACATTACTAAATCCACACCTTTCTATCTGTATATGGTTAGATAAATAGATACATATAAACAGGCTAGAAATGTTTGGATTTAGCAGCAAACTGGTAACCATGACATCAGTTTGTTCTCTGTGTGTGTCTGTGTTTAATTTATGGAGAGGACTCTTAAAACTGAATGCAAGATCTGAGCTACAGAATTGAGATCTTGGAAAATGAAAGGATGCTGGGGCATAGAAAAATGCCACAACAAAGATGATAGTCACCCATTAGTCTCTGGAATCTCCATGCTGAAGTCACAGCTGTTGTTCATCTTTGTGCTGATTTGTAATGAGGGAGTCTCAATTTGTGTTCCTTTACCTTTAAATCTGTATCTTCTAAGTTCTCAAATCTTTCACAGTAGACTTATTAGCTGTTGTAAAACGAGGAGGATGCGGGAGAAGAGAGGGAAAAAATGGAGGGGGTTGAGAAGGAACAGAAGAAGCCAACAATGGGAGGGAAAAGGAGGAAGAAGATACGAAATGGTTCAGTGAAGAAAGATGAGACGGAGGATGATGGGGAGAAAAAGATAAGAATAGAGCTTTTGAGAGTGCCTGTAAAATAGGAGTCTGGTGGGTGGTTTCCAGAAAAGGTGGTGTAAATCAATAGTGAGTAAATGAATAAGACTTGTGCAAATGGGACTCGGCCATTTATGCCACGCATAATGCTCCAGCGTACACCTTTCAGTCTATTAAAGAGGTAAAGCAGGGTGCTGACACTTCGGAAAATGGAACATATGAACAAAAGGAGAGACATACATTAAGGGGGAAAGGGATGTAAAACCAATTGTAAATAGTGTTAACCCCTGTACTCAGGTCCACAGCGTGCTCAGATATTTTGATGGAAAGACGACTAAACACAAGCCTACTCTTCTAAGTCAGAGATCATTGCTTGTGATCCACAGAAACCTGGCTGGTGTCATGGTGCTGCCCCTTCTCTTTGATTCCAGATGTTAAATCGCATCAAAAGACCATTAAAATATATCAAGTACTTCCTTAGTATTACTATCTCTTGTGAGCACTTAGTCCTTGCCACACTCCTCATCTGTACCTCCTCTCAAACAGTGGGTTCATGTGGATGAAGAAGGGGCAGTGCTCAATGGGAATGGCCAGCAGGCTGATAGCTTTCAATCTTAGGTTTTGCTACCACCCCTGCTCCCACATTGTAAGGGATATTCAGCTGCAATGCCGGTGCAGAGGAACCAAAAGGCACTGGGGCTATTTCTTTGTATCATTTGTATTGCAGTAGTACCTGGAAGTCGCGCCCAAGCATGATTCTGCATTGTGCTAAGCACGAAGAGATACACTAAAGAACTTACCTTCTGTATAGACCAGTTAGACAACAGGTGGAAGAAAGGAAGTCTAGGGAAGGAGTTGGCCAAGAGTCACAGCAGAACATCCCCCAGGGGAATAAAACAGTTGTTTATATGGAGAGAAGCACTCTGATCAACTCCATCCCACAAGATCTATCCAACAGAAGAATCTCAGGGTGATCAGCAACTACCCCGATTCAGCCCACCCAGAGATCCATTATCAGATCATCTCTGAGCACATAAGCGATGAATTTCAGTAAAGGAGCAAAAAAGCAGATGTGCACAACTTAGCAATTTATGGCTAAGGTAAAATGAAAAGCCTGCTCATCCCATAGATATACACTGAGATATAGAAAGTCAGTGAACCTTGTTATAGAAGAGAACGTGGTGTTGGAAAACTCAAGCCAGAGAACTGATGTGTGCTGGCGGGTGGTGGGAGGGGGAGGTAAAATCTTCCTCACAGCACTGAAAACAAGAAAACAAATATTCAAACAAGCATATAGAGGCACATAAATCATGTCAGTGTCACACATTAATCTATGGAGTGAACAGCAGTGACCTGAAAAGTACTGATATTCAGTACAACTCTCTATGGGCCAGATTCTGCTTGTACTCAAGTTTGTACTTTACCCTGCCTGTGAGTGGCCATGTTGAAACCAATTAAGGTACTATTCTTGGATAAAGGAAGATAATACTAGGGGTCGTCCAATAACAGAGAGATAATAGAGGTAATTATTTGAACAGACATTGGTTGATTTTTCAGAGATGTTGAATGTTTTCCATTTCTAATGGAATCAGTGGAAAATTTCCTTCAATTCTGGACATTTTTCAGTTTTCTGTTGTGTTTTCTTTGAATTAGGTCACTGTTATATTTATTTACCTTAAATAATTTATTCTATGGTAACTTTTGGTGATATAGTATGAATTCTAAACTTCTGGCTGGTTGGGTTTTTGATTTTTGTTGATTTTATGCCAGGTACATCATATGCACAAACACACGAGACATTGATTTCAGGTTAATTAGCACCACTCTCTGAGACCATTTAACCCTAGAATTAGATCTGATAAGTTAATTTCTTCTTGCATCCCTGGAATATGGCAAACTTACTGCATAGTGTGTGTTTAAATACATTTGTCACTAAGCCTCTGTAGAAGATCAAACTTAGCAGGCAGTCTACACTAATTTCTGACAATTGTTCTGCCCTTTTAGTTTGTAAAACCATTGACAGAGTACCAGTTGGCCCAGTTGATGATAAAACACTGACCTTTCACTTTGGTGTTCTCTAAGTTCAGCTCTTTGCCCATGGTTTTAAGAAAAATGAATGTATTGCAAAGATATTTATTTGGTTTCCTTCTCTTGAAATAGGAAATTAGTGCGAACTAGATTTTCATTTTCCTCACTAGAATACAATACACAATCCAGGCCTCTTGTCAACCATAAATATTTTCCTAAAGGAAATAAAGAAAGTGACGAAAGATAATGTGAAAGGGGAAGCCTTAGCTGCTGCTTGGAGACACCTGGATTTTGTCTGTAGTGATCGTTCCTTTCGCTAGTGCCAATTGGACTCTGCTTGGGGAAAACAGCATTAGTATCTAATATTCCTGGGAATTAGATATCACTTACCATGACTCGAGCTCTTGTGCAGCATTAAATGTTCCTTACTGAAGTTCATGTTGGCACAAAATATGTCCTGCTGCACTGTGTAACTTCAGAATGGAAAATATATTAACTGTTTACAAATGGAAATTCAACTGATCCTTCCAGGGCTGGATGGTTAAAGCCTTTACTGATCAAAAACGTGGGACATGAAGCAGCCTTATATATTTCGGTGAGGGAAATGTGAAGCCTTAAAATGTTAGATGCCCCTTCCAGGATCCCAGAAACTGCTTTGGCATTTTCAGAGGGTGGAATTGCAAGATTTTGGGGTCATTTCATTACTGACAGGACCATGATTAGTGGATTTTTTTTTTAATGTGGATATGTTAACACTGGGGGAAAAAGTGTGTTCTTACACTCTGATTAGATAACTTCTTTAAAATAGCAGTGAAGACACAGCACTTCAGTTTGTAACTGGGGTTTGCAGCTTGCGTTAGAACCTATGAAGGGCCTGGGATTAAATTCAAATCGCTAACTCATATTAAAAGTTGAACTGCTGGGTCTTCACTCTTACCTGATCCAAGTTAAGAATGCACTTTTTGTGTAGTGTTAGGCATACTCTGTGTCTTAATCTAATTGCACACCTTGATTTCTGTAGGAAAAACTGTTTAAGCCAAATTTCAAAATGCCAAATTATTTTAAAACATATATTCTACTCTTGGATATGATTCACGATTGGAAAAATATCAATTTTGTAACATACATTTTGTGGGATCTTGACTTTCCAAGTTCTGTTGGTTGTGAAAGTTTGGAATAACCCACACAATTAACAGTGGAATCTGGGTGTTGCAGCTTGTAATCAGTCTCTACAATGATTTGTTATGGCACTTCAGGGATGTCTGGGGTAGGTTTTTCAGTTACATGTTTAAATTAAGAAGAAGAAATAGCTTATCAAATAAGTATAGTATTGCTGCTCCTTTTAAGTAAATTGGTTATATTATCTGTTTGAGTCTTTGAAGCAGCTTTCTTATTTCAGTGGATTTATCTACATGGTACAGTGTGCATACATTGGCTAGCATGTACATTTTAGTTCACACTAGCATGTTGCACACTCACTGGCCTGTGTGGACTCTGCTAGTGTGTGCTAAAAGTTCCTTATGTTAGGATAATATAGTCCTGTTTCAAACAGTACCACATTACTGCGCACTGGGGAGCTTTTAGTTCACACCAATAGGGTCCATGTGGGTCAGTTTGTGTGCAACACACTAGTGTGAAATAAAATTTACATCCCTCTGATGCAGACTGAGTACTTGCTAGACATTCTCTGTATGTGAGAGAGTCATCAGGAAGCATGACACTGCATAGTGTGCTGGAAGATGTGTGGCAACTTTTAACTTTCTCCTGAAGCTTAACTCTTCATAGCACAAGCACTACAGCACTGAAACTTATGCCCAGTAATGCCTCAGGGGTGTTCAGGTCTATCGAACTGATCGTTCTGCTCTAGGAAAGGAATAATAGCTCAGTGCAAACAGCAGCCAGGAAAGAAAATAATTAAATAAAACTCAGATTGAACTGATCCTGTCCAGTTAGTCTAAAAATATCAGGCATTAATTGAATGCTTCCTGCAGTCAATAACTACCAAGCAATGGGTCCTTGGAGCAAACTTGGTTTGCCAGAGCTTTGCAATTTCCTCTTCCTGTGAACTCTATTCCTGTTGGCTCTTAGAGATGCAACACTTTCATATGTCTGAACCTCAAAGCCAGGGGAAGAGTCCTGAATGCACATTTTTAGGTTCGCATTTTAAGAAATTAGACCACTTTGAAAAACCCACCTAAGACTAGAAAGTGTCATTGGACACTTAGCCCTGGTCTAGACTACGAGTTTAGGTCAAATTTAGCAGCGTTAGATCGATTTAACCCTGCACCCGTCCACATGATGAAGCCATTTTTGTTGACTTAAAGGGCTCTTAAAATTGATTTCTGTACTCCTCCCCAATGAGGGTAATAGCACTGAAATCAGCCCTGCTGGGTCAAATTTGGGGTAGTGTGGACGCAATTTGATGGTATGGGCCTCCAGGAGCTGTCCCAGAGTGCTCCACTGTGACCGCTCTGGACAGCACTCTCAACTCAGATGCACTGGCCAGGTAGACGGGAAAAGCCTCGCGAACTTTTGAATTTCATTTCCTGTTTGGCCAACGTAGTGCACTGATCAGCGCAGGTGACTATGCATAGCTCATCAGCACAGGTGACCATGGAGTCCCAGAATCGCAAAAGATCTCCAGCATGGATCAAACAGGAGGTACTGAATCGGATCATTGTATGGGGAGACAAATCCATGCTATCCAAACTCCGTTCCAAAAGACAAAATGCTAGAATATTTGAAAAAATCTCCAAGGGCATGAAGGACAGAGATTATAACAGGGACCTGCAGCAGTGCCACGTGAAGCCTACCAAAGAACCAGAGAGGCAAATGGCCGTTTCGGGTCAGAGACCCACACATGCCACTTCTGTGATGAGCTGCATGCCATTCTAGGGCGTGCCCCTACAACTACCCTACCTCTGTGCTTCCCTCCTCTCCCACCCCTCCTGGGCTACCTTGGCAGTTTATCCCCCCATTTGTGTGATGAATTAATAAAGAATGCATGAATTTGAAACAGCAGTGACTTTATTGCCTCTGCAAGTAGAGATCAAAGGGGAGAGGGGAGGGCGATTGGCTTACAGGGAAGTAGAGTGAACCACAGGGGTGGGTTTTCATCAAGGAGAAACAAACAGAACTTTCAAACCGTAGCCTGGCCAGTCATGAAACTGGTTTTCAAAGCTTCTCTGATGAACAGCACGCCCTGCTGTGCTCTTCTTACCTCCCTGGTGTCTGGCTGTGCATAATCTGCAGCCATGCGATTTGCCTCAACCTCCCACCCTGCCATAAATGTCTCCCCCTTATTCTCACAGGTATTGTGGAGCACACAGCAAGCAATAATAACAATGGGAATATTGGTTTCGCTGAGGTCTAACCGAGTCAGTAAACTGTACCAGCGAGCTTTTAGATGTCCAAAGGCACATTGTACCACCATTATGCACTTGCTCAGCCTATAGTTGAACTGCTCCTTACTACTGTCCAGGCTTCATGAGCCACGGAAGCAAGGGGTAGGCTGGGGTAGGCGTGGCCCCCCGGTGCTGCCGACTGGAAGAGCAGCCTGAGGCAGAAGCCTCCAGCTGACATGATATGCCAGGCAGGACTGAATCTCCATTAGATGAAATTTACAGAAGAGAATGACCTGGAGTCATTCCCATTTTTGTCCGGGCGCCCCCGACCGACCTCACGGAGGCCAGCCAGGAGCACCCATGGGACAACGATGACGGCGAGCAGTTGTATTGTGCAGTCTGTCATCCATAAGGCAAGGCAAGGGGATGCTGCTGTGTAGCACTGCAGTACCATGTCTGCCAGCAGCACCCAGGAGACATACGGTGACAGTGAGCTGAGCAGGCTTCATGCTTTCCATGGTATGTCATCTGCACGGGTAATCCAGGAAAAAAGGTGAGAAACGATTTTTTTGCCGTTGCTTTCACAGAGGGACGGAGGGAGAGATGGGGGGGCTGACCATATGTACCCAGAACCACCCGCGACAGTGTTTTTGCCCCATCAGGCATTGGGAGCTCAACCCAGATTTCCAATGGGAGGAACTGTGGGATAGCTACCACAGTGCAACGATCCGGAAGTCGACGCTAGCCTCAGTTCTGTGGACGCACACCACCGACTTAATGCATTTAGTGGGGACACACACAATTGATGGTATCAAATTGATTTCTAAACAATCAACTTCTATTAAATCAACCTAATTTTGTAGTGTAGACATACCCTTAGTCAATGGGAGTAATCGTTAAGTTTGGCAACTTTGAATACTGTGGAGCTTTTCTCTTGTGTGTTTTTGTATATTGGAAGATTATAGCTGATATTTCCCAAGGTCACTTTGAGTGCAAAGTGAACCGTTTAAGATAGTAGTGGTGTTTCAGTTTGTCGCACTGTTTTCTGTTCTATTCAGGTTCTTAGACTGAGCTTGTCACCGTAGCATCTGAACGCCTTCCAGTAGTGCATTAAGCAACATGACTGACCAGAATGGGTCATTTAGGAGTCAGCATGTCAATTGTTGAAGCTAGTGTACAATTATGATGAATCACCAGATCCTTGACTTCTCGTCCTGTGAATGAAGTGCTGCTGCTGTTTAGCATGACTCAGAATTTGTTGGAGTCCATAAGTCTTCATGGTCAAATCAGGTTCGTGGGTCTTTCTTGTGGCCTGGGATCTGAAAGGTTCTGACCACTCTTTTATTGGAATGATGGTCTGTCCAAAATAATGGTGGGATTGTGATATCCTCCATCTTAACATCTAGGCTGAAGAGAGGATCCGGGGTGTGACTGGCTGTGCAGGTTGGTCAAGAGAGGGCTTGTGTAAGTCCTAGAGAGGCAAAGGAGGAAATGTGTTTCTGCGCTTTTGCATCTGTGGCCTTGTTGATGTCTCCCAGTATTTCACCACCATCACTGACAAGGTAACAGGAACCTCCTGTATGAATCCTTTCACCATGGAGGTCTGTCAATGAGTATAAAACTTCAGCTTTGGCTCTGGTTTCTATTGTCAAATTGATTAATTTGAATTAAGTTGTTTTCCCTGAAGTAACACTCTTGGATTTGATGTTTGCAGAGAAGATGAATGAAGTGCTGCCTGCGTCCTTACCTTGTCAGGGTTTTTTGTTGTTGTTGTTGTGCTGGGTATCCTGGAGGGACAAAGTAGGCTAGTGCACCTTCTCAGCAAGGCTCTATCAGGTTTGTTACTGGCAGGACTTGTGTTATTCAGCATCAACTTTAGGTCATGTCACTTGGGGCTGCCTGCCTCTGTCCCTTGTCTAAGTAATGATTCTGTGCAGTGGATAGGTGTAAGATATCTGCAATCCAGTTTGTCTCTTTTTCTATTCCTTTGGGCTGTTCTTCCTGATTTGATCTGTGACAGATTATGAAGTGGATCGTTGGAATGATCCAAGTGGAGAAATGGTTATGTGGTTTCCCAAATAGCACGGGGAAAGTGGGTTGTTGTGACACCCCGTTGCTCTTGCCTACTTTGAGAAGGTGATGGAAAGGATGGGAGGTGGCACTTATTGTCTAAGTTAGAGCTATAAAATGGCCTCCAGACCAGCAGGAGGCAGCAAAGACTGCAGGAGCTGGGCTGGGGCTCAGGGCTGCTTCCTAGACAACAGAGTTCTTTGGCATGTTCATTCCTGCTAGTGGTTCTTGGGTTGGGGGTGGAGTCACAGCCTCACTTTCACTTTTAAAAAACTTTTCTCATCTTGGTTTCCAAATTTTCAAAAATGAAAAGTAAACAGACATCCCTCCATTCTGAGTCGATGGTGGGGAGAGAAAGAGAGAGTGCTCTCTGAATATTCCTTTGCAATTGTCTGTTAATTTATTTCGAAAAGAAAAAGCGGTTGTACGAAAGAATACAATGAACCGTGCCTTACCATAACAGAGTAACTGTTGTTTTCATAGCTGTTTAAAAAGAGGTTGTCAGGTGAAAACCTGAGATTTCCTTACTTATGGCAGTGGTTCTCAACCAGGGGTACATGTACCCCTGGGAGTATGCAGAGGTCTTCCAGGGAGTAAATCAACACTGCTAGATATTGGCCTTATTTTACAACAGACTAGATACAAAGCAATAGTGAAGTCAGTCTAAAATAAAATTTCATGCAGACAATGACTTGTTAATACTGCTCTATATACTATACACTGAAATCTAAGTACAATATTTATATTCCAAAAGATTTATTTTATAATTATGTGGTAAAATGAAAAAGTCAGCAAGTTTTCAGTAATTAGTGTACTATAGAATCATAGATTATTACAGTTGGAAGGGACCTCAGAAGATCATGTAGTCCAACCCTGTGCTCCAAGCAGGACCAATCCCAAATCCCTTAATGACCCCCTTAAGGATTGAACTCACAACCCTGGGTTTAGCAGGCCAGTGCTCAAACCACTGAGCTATCCCTCAGCCCCAATGACAGCTTTCTATTTTTATATATGATTTTGTAAGCAAATAGTTTTTAAGTAAAGAAACTTGGGGCTACACAGGACAAATCAGACTCCTGAAAGGGGTACAGTAGTCAAGAAAGGTTGAGAACCACTGACTCATTACACCTTACTGAAACTGAAATAATTATAAATATACAATTGAACTTCACGATGCTGTTTGTACACCTTTTGCATTTCTCCAAGCTTCTTTGTGGAAGAGTCCACCTATTCTTATTTAGTTTATTATTATGATTGCAGTAGTTTCTAGTCAGATCTCATTATGCACTCAGTTGGTACTATACAGACAAGTAATAACTGGCAGTCCCTGCCACAAAGAATTTACAATATAAAAGACTGATTTAACATCTTAGCATCATAGAACTGAATAGGGATGAAATTGATGTTTTTTTATAGAATGAAACAAATTACTCTTAACCCTCTAGAATTTAACAAGGAATCATATTCCTTCCGCTGTTGGTTTTTTGTTTTTTTAAAGTTATCTTGTAAAATTCCATAGCAGGGATATAATTCTCGATTAAATTATACAAGATGATTTAAGAAATCTACAGAAAGGTATATCCTTGTCTGTTAATTTTTATGAGAGTTTTCCTTAAGGTTTAGACCATGAAAAATAGACACCATTTCCATTTTAATGTTTGTCCATTTCTAGATAAATGCACAGTTGGATTTTCATGGCCTGTAGAAGGCCTCAGTTTTTCTTGCAGGGGAATTATTTCTTTGTTTAAAACAAAACCTGTTCCCACTGAAATTGTATACATATATAATTCCAAGTAGGCTTAATTTTCAAGATCTTAAAACTGAGGCTACGTTTTTCAAGTGTCCTCTTAAGACTGAGGACCATTTCCTACTTTTCTTTCACTAGTTGCTCTGAACTAGTAGTTGCTACAATAGTATTTGCCGCTTGAATGAGTAATGTAAGCTGCATTTGGTCCCATATCTACAAAAGGGGGCAATAGCATCTCCTCCATCTCAGCATTCAAAAAGTGACTGTGTCCTGCTTCATTAAAGCCCTGATTCAGCAAGCTACATAAGCATATGTCTAACTTCAAGCCCCTGGATAGGCCCACTGGCTTCAGAGGAACTATTCAGGTGCTTAATTTTATGTATTTATGTATCTGTGAGCAGTAGTTAAATATCACAGACCTCATCCAGTCTGCCAGATGCCTTGCTAACCGAAACATCCTTTTCATTTGTATAGACCGGTTTAAAAATATTGTTTATGCTAATTATACATATATATGTGAAATACAGTCATTTGTATAATTGCATTTTCTTTGTGTTTGGATAGAAGTGATAGCATAGCTGGAAGATGATGGCAATTATAATTTATTATGCTGTAATTGTTACCTAAATGTTTTTGAATAAGCAAAAATCACATCTGTTTAAGAATAAGTTCCACAGCAAGAGGATTTCCTTTGAAATGAATGCTGTGTTCTCAAATTCTGTAACAGTACACGTAAAACAAGATATTTATTTCCCCACTGAGTCCATTACATTCCCAAGTCAAACTGCATCCTCTCTTCCCTTCCCATATTAAACCCTTTGATTTAATGGAGGTTTTAACTACAGGTTCTTTAGGGAATTTTCAGTAGGCTTTGCGCAGATGAGGTTATTGGAAAGTATAGTTATTTGCTTGTAAAGTGGCAGTTCTGTGTCAAAATTGATTTTCTCTGGTGCTGCAATAGTAAAACAGATAAGTTACTGCTTTGCATCCAGAATACCCCGATAGTCCTGCCATGATGATTTTCTTTTGCTTCCTACCCCAGCCCTTTAGTTATAGGTTGGCTTTGAAATGTAAAGGAGATGACTGCCTGCTGCACAGCAGATCTTCATACTAGCTATTAATATTATGACTCTGCTCTTCTGTTAATTTACGGTGATGGCAAGTAGTATGTTGGGAGTAGGGGAGGTCAAATCCCGCAATTCTGACCACCTCCTCCAAGATGGTGAGCGTACTCATATCCCTCTGTAGTCCCACATTGGGAGTTATAGGTACTCCACATGCTGCAGAATTAAGTGCAAGGTGTTTCTCTGTATGGACAGGACAGGGAAAGTGAATTAATAATATTCAGTATTTTTTTTCCTGTCTGTGCCACAAGAAGAGAAACTGTTGCAATAATTAGTTTGCCTAGCTAAGACTAGAGGGATTTCTCTTTCATTACAAACCTGGAGCATACAGGCAAGGCTACTTTCCATTTCTGGATTTCCCAACATATTCAGTTAAAATGACCTCACTGTCAACTGGCAGCACATCTTAATATCCACTCTTCTTGTCAGCTGTTGAGAATAGCCCACTTCCACCTTAATTGAATTGGCTCATTAGCACTGACCCCCCCACCCCCTTGGTAAGGCAACTCTCATCTTTTCATATGCTCTGTATTTATACCTCCTTACTGTATTTTCCACTCCATGTATCTGATGACATGGGTCTTAGCCCACGAAAGCTTATGCCCAAATAAATTTGTTAGTCTCTAAAGTGCCACAAGGACTCCTCATTGGTTTTGCTTAATATCTAAGTGTGCTATCGAGTTGAACACAAACCAAACCTTAATATTACAGATTTTATTTTTAAAGTAGTATTTTTCCTTGTGTGCAGAACAAGCGATCAAGACCAAAATCGTCCCATTATCCAGCACTCAGAACTATAGATGTGCCACGTTATGTCATCAAGGTTATCCTGATCAGCTGTGGGGTAAAAAGATGTGGTCATTAACACTCAAACATGGATCTGTGACTGAAGGAGGAAAAAGGGCTCAGTTACATATGCCACAAGAGACAGTGTAATAAGGCAGGGGAAATACCATTTCATTGTTTCAGACAATGGGATTCAGACAGTTTTCCAGCTACCTATGATAAGTTGTGGTGGACCAACATCACTTGGTATGATGATTTGGTTCACTAAGCATCTTGGGCCAGATTTTTAAAGGTATTTAAGTGCCTAACTCCCACTGAAAGCAATGAACGTTAAACTGACTCTGGGTTTATTGTGACACAGTTTCAATACCGTCAAGCTTCTCACTCAGAAATCTTACCTTGGGGCACCCCTCCATCTGCTCCCTCATTATAAGGACTCTGTCCCCCAGGAGCAGGGGTCCCTGATAGGTATTACAGGCGTTCTTCTATGAGCACTTCAGAAATCACTATTCACCACAGCCACAATCCTGATTGAATGATCTAACATTTATTACTTACAGTTAAAACCAATGAATGAACTCCAGTATTGATCCTCTGGAAATGCCCAATCTGGTCTCCCTGGTGGTCTAGACATCCCTCATCCCTGATGGATCAGTCTCTGGAGTGACCTTTCTTGGCTTCTTCAGCATTCCCCAGCAAAACTACCTCCAGCTGGCCAGTCTTCATGATCATGCCTCAAACACTCCTCCTTCAACACCCAACTTTTCAGCAAGTATTTTGGAGCAGCTCCTAGCAACCCAGTGGTCCCTGACAGAGTCCTTAGGTTTGAAACCACTATCTCACTTCCTCCAAAATATATTATCTCCTACATACCTAAAATAATATCCCAATGTTTCTCCACAGGCAACTAAATACTTTTAAAAACCTGGCCCTTAAATCTTGAATAGACTAGGACATAAATATGTGGTGATGGCCTGTTTTTAAATGCCTATTCTAGAAAAAGCATGCTGCCTTGAACACATGCTAAACTGGCTGAGATAAAGCCTGGGCTCCCCAAATTTGTATGCTAAAACATGCACATATCACACCTTAAATCCTAGTGTAGACAAGGCCTAAAAGCTCAAATGCTTAGTAGAGCCATAGCCAAACTACCTAAGTCTTCAAAACTGGGCGGGAAATCTCTCAAGATGTGGCATTTTTACCTTATTTCTAGTACTCCCAATCCGATTGCAATTGTCACAAAACTATTCATGTACAATTCTGGTGATTCTAGTCTTTACCAGAAAGAGGAAGTGTGAAGGTCTGAGAAAATGAGGAAGGGAGGCAAAACAGCGAGGAAAGCAAATTTGCTAAACTTTAAGATTACTTTATTAAAACCTGTTTGATTGTAAAACTGCTGTTTTTATTACAAGAGGCGACAGAGATCCCAACGGAGATCAGTATTGTGATTGTGATAAGTATTTTACATACATGTGGTAAAAGATAATTCCTACCTTTAAGAGCTGATGCCATCAATATACCGGACATCCCAAGGATGGAAGAAAGGGAGTATCATTATCCTCATTTCACAGCTGGGAAAGTGAGGCACAGAGAGATTAAGGGATTTACCCCTACCACACGTGATTTCTGCCTGATTAAGGAATTTCTATTCTGTTCTATGTAGATTCTTATACGATGCTCATCACTGTAGTATCTGAGCACCATCCCATAGTGCATTAAGCAACATAACTACACATTTGCCATGTTTGCTTTTCTTATCCTCTCCCTAGGGGAGAAGCATGTGCAATGGATTGTATTGTTCAGGGGGTGCTTTTTTTTATGTTAGAGACAGCCGTGTCAAAGAACTGTGCCTGGTATTTGGAGAGGAAAGCGGTAAGCTTATTGATAGTCTTGGTGGGGTTACTTCAGACTTATACTAGTGTAACGGATCTGAATCTGATCCAGGCTTTTTCATACCTGATTCAGTATGTGTGATAGTTTAGGCCAGTGCTTCATTTACCCACTATGGTTTGTCCATTCGTACTGTTCATGCTGTTAATAGCACTATTGTCCCAAGTTCTTGATAGATTAATGTATTTACTGACTTTTATAAGACATAGCACCAATCAGTGTTTACAGACTGACTGATACATAAATGATATATTAAATTAGATCCAAGTTCCTATTAAATTACTAGGCACAAACAGCGAGACTCACCTTATCAGTAACAGAAATTAATGCATGCTATTAAAGTCTTAAATTTAGGGAAAGTTCTCAAGAAGAACAGACAGTCCAGTAAAATGGAGAAATAATAGGAAGGAAATTTATAATCTGCTGACATCTGGCACTGTCCTCCCTCCCCCATTAACAACTAAATGGCAGTGTTTTCTATATTACAGACAAGAAGGAATCCCTACCTCCCACTCACTTGTTCCCCTTTGCTAATCAGTTTAGCGACAAATAAAATTAAACTATTAAGACATTTAAGTAATTCTTAGTTAACATTTGATCAGTCAGTAGAATGCAAATCGACACTCCATCTTTCTGGCAAAGGGGCTGATATGAAGCAGTCTTATGTTCCAAAGCATTCAATAGCTTTTTAAGAAAGAGAGAGAGCAAAATAATTGGCTCTGAATAATGTAGTCAGGACTGATTCTCATCTCCTTTCTGTGCTTCTTTTTCCCTTGCCATTCAGCCATAGGTACCTGTCACTTTTCACCCAATGCAGACTCTGCTCCCACACCTGTGTGTAAACTCAAATGCCTCTTGTCCGGTGAGGCAAGTCATGTTAATTGCATTTGGCACACGATCATTCATGAGTTAAACGCCTTTGTCAATATCTGATAAACTACAGCATGTCTGAAAACTTAACAGGATTCCAAAATAATAAATTTAAGGCCACAATCAATGAGATTTTACCATGGTACTTCTGGGAGAAGGATGGGATGGAGGCAGGAAGAGATTTAACAGAGCATGCATAGAATTCACAATATACCTTCAGTAAAACATGCATCCTGACATACAACTGTTTAGTCTTTTGTTGTAATAATGTCAAAGTCTAATAAAGGAAGCAGATTTTATTTAGCTATTGACAGTTCTTAATATGCATCTTGCGTATCTGTGAAGTGTTAGTCTATATGCCCTGTTATCATAAGCTTTCCCAAATCTCGACCTTAGCGTCCAGAAATCTGGGTGCCTGCATGAACCCCTCTAAGCTTAATTACTAGCTCAGATTTGATCTCGCTGCCACCAGCCAAAAATGTGAGGGTTTTGGCTTCCTCTGGTCTCCCCAAACCCTTCCCTGGGGAACCCCAAGACTCAGAAGCTCTGAGTCTTNGAATGGATATGAGCAACACATCTTGAAGAACAACAGTTACAAAGGTGAGTAACCTTGTTTTCAGACCCTGCTTACATATGTAAGAAACACTATTATACAATTTTGTCAATATAGTTCGGTTAATCAAGTATCCAGCAACACAATTTATCCAAGAATAGGCTGCACCACAATTAAAATACTCTACTAACCCCAACAACTCCAGCAATACTGGCCTAATGCGTATAAGCCCTTCTCTTGTAAACCTCTGCTTTTCCTAAAGGTCTGTGAAAAAATAGCACGGTAAATGCTGTGTAATCTTGTAAACAAGCTAATTTCCTTAAGAATGAGGTATAAAGTACTTTGCCTTACTCATTTTTTGTCATCTGCTTTGCAAACCTGTTTATATCTCTTCACTTCCTCCAGTATTTCTGCTCTTTCACTTAGCAAAGATTTTTAATAGGGCTGTCAATTAATTGCAGTTAACTCACTTGATTAACTCAAAAAATTAATCATCATGATTAAAAAAAATTATTGCAGTTTTAATCGCATTGTTAAACAATAGAATACCATTGAAATGTATTAAATATTTTGGATGCTTTTCTACATTTTCATATGTATGTTGTTATTGAAATCAAAGTGTATATTATTTTTATTACAAATATTTGCACTGTAAAAATGATAAACAAAAAACAGTATTTTTCAATTCACCTTGTACAAGTACTGTAGTGCAATCTCTTTATTGTGAAAGTGCAACTTACAAATGTAGACTTTTTTTGTTACATAACAAAACAATGCAAAATTTTAGAGCCTACAAGTCCACTCAGTCCTACTTCTTATTCAGCCAATCGCTAAGACAAACATGTTTGTTTACATTTACGGGAGATAATGCTGCCCACTTCTTATTTGCAGTGTCAACTAAAAGTGAGAACAGGAGTTTGCATGGAACTTTTGTAGCCGCCATTGCAGGGTATTTACTTGCCAGATATGCTAAACATTTTTATGCTCCTTCATGCTTTGGCCAACATTCCAGAGACCATGCTTCCATGTTGAAGAAGCTAATTAAAAAAAAATGTGTTAATTAAATTTGTGACTGAACACGTTGAGGGAGAATTGTATGTCTCCAGCTCTATTTTACCCACATTCTGCCATATATTTCATTTTATAATAGCCTTGACTGATGACTCAGCACATGTTCTTTTTAAGAATGCTTTCGCTGCAGATTTGACAAAACGCAAACAAAATACCAATGTTAGATTTCTAAAGGTAGCTCCAGCATTCGACCCAAGGTTTAAGAATCT